>NC_091299.1:21485113-21785113 GCF_038502225.1 Cherax quadricarinatus
TGTACCATACAGCAGGTGCTGTGTACCATACAGCAGGTGCTGTGTACCATACAGCAGGTGCTGTGTACCATACAGCAGGTGCTGTGTACCATACAGCAGGTGCTGTGTACCATACAGCAGATGTTGTGTATCATACAGCAGGTGCTGTGTACCATACAGCTGGTGCTGTGTACCATACAGCAGGTGCTGTGTACCATACAGCAGGTGCTGTGTACCATACAGCAGGTGCTGTGTACCATACAGCAGGTGCTGTGTACCATACAGCAGGTGCTGTGTACCATACAGCAGGTGCTGTGTACCATACAGCTGGTGCTGTGTACCATACAGCAGGTGCTGTGTACCATACAGCTGGTGCTGTGTACCATACAGCAGGTGCTGTGTATCATACAGCAGGTGCTGTGTACCATACAGCAGATGTTATGTATCATACAGCAGGTGCTGTGTACCATACAGCTGGTGCTGTGTACCATACAGCAGGTGCTGTGTACCATACAGCAGATGTTGTGTATCATACAGCTGGTGCTGTGTACCATACAGCTGGTGTTGTGTATCATACATCAATATACACTGTTACACTAATATTAATAACCAGCTTTTAAGCTGAGCTGAGATATAACACTGATGAACTTTTACAAGATAATATTCGTCTATATTTTTAATCCGGTTAATCAACTGTTGAATAATAATTTGTAATTTACCTTCAAGGTGTGCAGCTTGAAGCAATATTAAGCATGGTAGCAACTGTGCTCTTAAATCTTGATTATGTTGTTACTAGATAATAAGTTGCATCAGCATTGATCCAGTGTCACTTGGTGTCTCTTATGTGTAACTCACACCCAACATAACCTGCTTTACGTGAAGCCTATACGAAAATAATGATATTGTAGGCTCTCTTAAGAGGAGACTTGTGCGTGAATGGTGGCAGTAGTGCGTCAGTGATGGCTGTGGATGGTGGCAGTAGTGGGTCAGTGATGGCTGTGGATGGTGGTAGTAGTGCGTCAGTGATGGCTATGGATGGTGGCAGTAGTGCGTCAGTGATGGCTGTGGATGGTGGCAGTAGTGGGTCAGTGATGGCTGTGGATGGTGGCAGTAGTACGTCAGTGATGGCTGTGGATGGTGGCAGTAGTACGTCAGTGATGGCTGTGGATGGTGGCAGTAGTGGGTCAGTGATGGCTGTGGATGGTGGCAGTAGTACGTCAGTGATGGCTGTGGATGGTGGCAGTAGTACGTCAGTGATGGCTGTGGATGGTGGCAGTAGTGGGTCAGTGATGGCTGTGGATGGTGGCAGTAGTGGGTCAGTGATGGCTATGGATGGTGGCAGTAGTGGGTCAGTGATGGCTGTGGTTGGTGGCAGTAGTGGGTCAGTGATGGCTGTGGATGGTGGCAGTAGTGGGTCAGTGATGGCTGTGGATGGTGGCAGCACTGGGTCAGTGATGGCTGTGGATGGTGGCAGTAGTGGGTCAGTGATGGCTGTGGATGGTGGTAGTAGTGCGTCAGTGATGGCTGTGGATGGTGGCAGTAGTACGTCAGTGATGGCTGTGGATGGTGGCAGTAGTGGGTCAGTGATGGCTGTGGATGGTGGCAGTAGTGGGTCAGTGATGGCTGTGGATGGTGGCAGTAGTGGGTCAGTGATGGCTGTGGATGGTGGCAGTAGTGCGTCAGTGATGGCTGTGGATGGTGGCAGTAGTACGTCAGTGATGGCTGTGGATGGTGGCAGTAGTACGTCAGTGATGGCTGTGGATGGTGGCAGTAGTGGGTCAGTGATGGCTGTGGATGGTGGCAGTAGTGGGTCAGTGATGGCTGTGGATGGTGGCAGTAGTGGGTCAGTGATGGCTGTGGATGGTGGCAGTAGTGCCTCAGTGATGGCTGTGGATGGAGGCAGTAGTGCCTCAGTGATGGCTGTGGATGGAGGCAGTAGTGGGTCAGTGATGGCTGTGGATGGTGGCAGTAGTGCGTCAGTGATGGCTGTGGATGGTGGCAGTAGTGCGTCAGTGATGGCTGTGGATGGTGGCAGTCGTGCGTCAGTGATGGCTGTGGAGGTGGCAGTAGTGCGTCAGTGATGGTGGTTGAAGGTGGCAGTACACTGTATATATCCTCGCTGACTACCACAGGACAACTGAGACTGATACCTGAACACTGAGCTGTGGTACCTATGTTACCTTGCTCCCTCCCTCCCCCTCCCTCCCTCCCTCCCTCAACCTTGCTCCCTCCCTCCTTCAACCTTGCTCCCTCCCTCCCTCAACCTTGCCCCCACCCACCCCCTCCCTCCCTCAACCTAGCTCCCTCCCACCCCCTCCCTCCCTCAACCTAGTTCCCTCCCACCCCCTCCCTCCATCAACCTGGCTCCCTCCCACCCCCTCCCTCCCTCAACCTAACTCCCTCCCACCTCCTCCCTCCCTGAGCCTTGCTCCCACCCACCCCCTCCCTCCCTCAACCTAGCTCCCTCCCACCCCCTCCCTCCGTCAACCTTGCTCCCTCCCACCTCCTCCCTCCCTCAACCTAGCTCCCACACACCCCCTCCCTCCCTCAACCTAGCTCCCACACACCCCCTCCCACCCTCAACCTAGCACCCCCCACCCCCTCCCCCCCTCAACCTAACTCCCTCCCACCCCCTCCCTCCCTCAACCTTGCTCCCACCCACCCCCTACCTTAACCTTGCTCCATCCTCCCCCTCCATTAACTATACTCCCTCCCCCACCATCAACCATACTCCCTCCCCCTCCATCAACCATACTCCCTCCCCCACCATCAACCATACTCCCTCCCCCACCAACAACCATACTCCCTCCCCCTCCATCAACCATACTCCCTCCCCCTCCATCAACCATACTCCCTCCCCCTCCATCAACCATACTCCCTCCCCACCATCAACCATACTCCCTCCCCACCATCAACCATACTCCCTCCCCACCCTCAACCATACTCCCTCCCCCTCCATCAACCATACTCCCTCCCGCTCCATCAACCATACTCCCTCCCCCTCCATCAACCATACTCCCTCCCCCACCATCAACCATACTCCCTCCCCACCATCAACCATACTCCCTCCCCACCATCAACCATACTCCCCTCCAACCATACTTCCTCCCCCATCAACCATACTTGATAGTTGTGACAGAACCCACAGGCATAACACCAGACACAAACATCTCTACGACATTCCCCGTGTCCGACTCAACCTTTACAAAAATTCAATGTATGTCAAAGGCCCTAAAATCTGGAACACCCTAACTGAGAACTCTAGAACTGCAGACACATTCATCACCTTCAAAACTACCATTAGAAAACATCTTATCTCCCTGATACACCCCGTCAACTAACTACACGAATACCACCTGGTGGTTCACACTTACACTCACTCACTCATTTGACCATAAACAGAA
The DNA here is from genome assembly GCF_038502225.1 of Cherax quadricarinatus. Lineage (NCBI taxonomy): Eukaryota > Metazoa > Arthropoda > Malacostraca > Decapoda > Parastacidae > Cherax > Cherax quadricarinatus. Next base: position 21,488,497 of record NC_091299.1, read on the forward strand.
ATATTAATCTCAATCTTAAAATAATGAATCCTGTTTTACTCCAATACTGAAACTATGTACTGTGCCAAAACAAAAGCATTCACATTGCTAAACACACAAACTAGTATTTAGTCACTTAGCCATAATACCAACTTACCTCATAATTTGTAATATTTTAAAATTAAGAATTAAACTAAGTCTGCCCGAAATGCCTAGCCATGCTAGGCGTTCTAGTGGTACACTCTGTAATTATTATTTAACTACATGTAAACCACACAACAACCAAATTCTGTAAATTCAACATTGTAATCCTTATAGAGAATAAACTTTGAATTTGAATACTCCCTCCCTCTCCATTAACCATACTCCCTCCCCTTCCATCAACCATACTCCCTCCCTCTCCATCAATCCCTCTCCATCAACCATACTCCCTCCCCCTCCATCAACCATACTCCCTCCCCATCAACCATACTCCCTCGCTCTCCATCAACCATACTCCCTCTCCATCAAGCATACTCCCTCCCTCTCCATCAACCATACTCCTTCCCCCATCAACCACACTCCCTCCTCCTCCATCAACCATACTCCCTCTCTCTCCATCAACCATACTCCCTCCCCTCCATCAATTATCCTCCCCCATCAACCATACTCCCTCCCCACCATCAACCATACTCCCTCCCCACCATCAACCATACCCCCTCCCCCTCCATCAACCATACTTCCTCCCCTCCATCAACCATACTCCCTCCCCCTCCATCAACCATATTCCCTCCCCATCAACCATACTCCCTCGCTCTCCATCAACCATACTCCCTCGCTCTCCATCAACCATACTCCCTCTCCATCAACCATACTCTCTCCCCCATCAACCATACTCCCTCCCCCACCATCAACCATACTCCCTCTCCATCAACCATACTCCCTCCCCCACCATCAACCATACTCCCTCCCCCACCATCAACCATACTCCCTCCTCCACCATCAACCATACTCCCTCCCCCACCATCAACCATACTCCCTCTCCATCAACCATACTCCCTCTCCATCAACCTTACTCCCTCTCCATCAACCATACTCCCTCCCCCACCATCAACCATACTCCCTCTCCATCAACCATACTCCCTCCCCCACCATCAACCATACTCCCTCCCCCACCATCAACCATACTCCCTCTCCATCAACCATACTCCCTCCCCCACCATCAACCATACTCTCTCCCCCACCATCAACCATACTCCCTCTCCATCAACCATACTCCCTCTCCATCAACCATACTCCCTCCCCCTCCATCAACCATACTCCCTCCCCATCAACCATACTCCCTCCCCCTCCATCAACCATATTCCCTCCCCATCAACCATACTCCCTCGCTCTTCATCAACCATACTCCCTCTCCATCCAGGTAAACTCCATCAACCCTACTCTATCCCCCATCAACCATACTCCCTCTCCATCAACCATACTCCCTCTCCATCAACCATACTCCCTCTCCATCAACCATACTCCCTCCCCCACCATCAACCATAATCCCTCCCCACCATCAACCATACTCCCTCCCCACCCTCAACCATACTCCCTCCCCACCATGAACCATACTCCCTCTCCATCAACCATACTCCCTCTCCATCAACCATACTCCCTCTCCATCAACCATACTCCCTCCCCCACCATCAACCATAATCCCTCCCCACCATCAACCATACTCCCTCCCCACCATCAACCATACTCCCCCACCATCAACCATACTCCCTCCCCCACCATCAACCATAATCCCTCCCCACCATCAACCATACTCCCTCCCCACCATCAACCATACTCCCCCACCATCAACAATACTCCCTCCCCCACCATCAACCATACACCGTCCCCACCATGAACCATACTCCCTCCCCACCATCAACCATACTCCCTCCCCACCATGAACCATACTCCCTCTCCATCAACCATACTCCCTCTCCATCAACCATACTCCCTCTTCATCAACCATACTCCCTCCCCCACCATCAACCATAATCCCTCCCCACCATCAACCATACTCCCTCCCCACCATCAACCATACTCCCTCCCCCACCATCAACCATACTCCCTCCCCCACCATCAACCATACTCCCTCCCCACCATCAAACATACTCCCTCCCCACCATCAACCATACTCCCTCCCCACCATCAACCATACTCCCTCCCCCACCATCAACCATACTCCCTCCCCACCATCAAACATACTCCCTCCCCACCATCAACCATACTCCCCCACCATCAACCATACTCCCTCCCCCACCATCAACCATACTCCCTCCCCACCATCAAACATACTCCCTCCCCACCATCAACCATACTCCCCCACCATCAAACATACTCCCTCCCCACCATCAACTATACTCCCTCCCCACCATCAACCATACTCCCCCCACCATCAACCATACTCCCTCCCCACCATCAAACATACTCCCTCCCCACCATCAACCATACTCCCTCCCCACCATCAACCATACTCCCCCACCATCAACCATACTCCCTCCCCCACCATCAACCATACTCCCTCCCCACCATCAAACATACTCCCTCCCCACCATCAACCATACTCCCTCCCCCACCATCAACCATACTCCCTCCCCACCTTCAAACATACTCCCTCCCCACCATCAACCATACTCCCTCCCCACCATCAACCATACTCCCCCACCATCAACCATACTCCCTCCCCCACCATCAACCATACTCCCTCCCCACAATCAAACATACTCCCTCCCCACCATCAACCATACTCCCTCCCCACCATCAACCATACTCCCCCACCATCAACCATACTCCCTCCCCCACCATCAACCATACTCCCTCCCCACCATCAAACATACTCCCTCCCCACCATCAACCATACTCCCCCACCATCAAACATACTCCCTCCCCACCATCAAACATACTCCCTCCCCACCATCAACCATACTCCCTCCCCACCATCAACCATACTCCCCCACCATCAACCATACTCCCCCACCATCAACCATACTCCCTCCCCACCATCAACCATACTCCCTCCCCACCATCAACCATACTCCCTCCCCACCATCAACCATACTCAACCCCCCACCATCAACCATACTCCCTCCCCCACCATCAACCATACTCCCTCCCCCACCATCAACCATACTCCCTCCCCACCATCAACCATACTCCCTCCCCATCAACCATACTCCCTCCCCACCATCAAACATACTCCCTCCCCACCATCAAACATACTCCCTCCCCACTATCCACCATACTCCCTCCCCACCATCAACCATACTCCCTCCCCCACCATCAACCATACTCCCTCCCCACCATCAACCAAACTCCCTCCCCACCATCAACCATACTCCCTCCCCACCATCAAACATACTCCCTCCCCACCATCAAACATACTCCCTCACATACTCCCTCCCCACCATCAACCTCCCTCCCCACCATCAACCATACTCCCTCCCCACCCACTATCCACCATACTCCCTCCCCACCATCAACCATACTCCCTCCCCCACCATCAACCATACTCCCCACCCACAACCATACTCCCTCCCCACCATCAACCATACTCCCTCCCCACCATCAACCATACTCCCCCACCATCAACCATACTCCCTCCCCACCATCAACCATACTCCCTCCCCACCATCAACCATACTCCCTCCCCACCATCAACCATACTCCCTCCCCACCATCAACCATAATCCCTCCCCACCATCAACCATAATCCCTCCCCACCATCAACCATACTCCCTCCCCACCATCAACCATACTCCCTCCCCACCATCAACCATACTCCCTCCCCACCATCAACCATAATCCCTCCCCACCATCAACCATAATCCCTCCCCACCATCAAACATACTCCCTCCCCACCATCAACCATAATCCCTCCCCACCATCAACCATACTCCCTCCCCACCATCAACCATACTCCCTCCCCACCATCAACCATACTCCCTCCCCACCATCAACCATACTCCCTCCCCACCATCAACCATAATCCCTCCCCACCATCAACCATACTCCCTCCCCACCATCAACCATACTCCCTCCCCACCATCAACCATACTCCCTCCCCACCATCAACCATACTCCCTCCTCTCCATCAATCATACTCCCTCTCACCGCCACTCGTTCCAGCCCCCAACACCTCGTTCCTCTCCCTCCCCGACAGCCAACCTTCCCAGAACCCACCCCAAGCTGTCGCTCCCCCACCACTCATTCTTGCTCACCCGCCCCCACCCGATGCTTAATTTATTTATTTGAACAAGTACAAAGGAATACAGATATTAAAGTGCAACATGCCACCCTTGTACGCAGGGCATTATGGGCAGACTAAAAATTAACTTAATATTAACTAAGCAATAATATATTCAGTGGTAAAAACATTATTGTAAACAGTTAACAATTAAGCACAAATGAGTATTACAAAGACAGGTCGTATGGTCATTTACTGTGTTGCTGAACATTCACTAGAATGGAGTATTCTGTTAGGTAATGTAATGAAAAAAATAAAGGTTGATTGGGTCACAGGTTAGACATTTATGAGATACAATAATGAGAAACATTTATGAGATACAATTTATGTGATACAGTTATTCAGTATCCTCCACTTCAACCCACCACCACCCATCCTCTCCCACTCCACACCCATGGTTCATACTCAGCCAATATTTAAAATATTCGTAAAACCAACACACTAACAACTGATTCTAAGTTACATTATATATAGAAACATACATTGTAATAAGTACTTCAATATAAGGTGATTCATATACATTGTAATCCGTACTCCAATATATGTAGAAGCATGTATATTCGTTAGTTTCATAATAATTGTATTACCTCAACAACATACGTAATTATACAATCAGTGATTAACGACCCTAGCCACCTTAGATATACACTTGCCCTAACTCAGGTACCTGCCATTGTATGTATGCTGCTGTTTTCTCGTACACTTCTCACTCAGACCAATGAGTCCAGCATGGATCATCTGCCATAAAGACATCAACTCTTCCAGCTCCACGTGGCGACCAGTGAAGAGGCGGGACCAGAAGCTATGAATCGACCTTTGCAGCCACAATTAGGTGAGTACACACACACACACACACACACACACACACATACAAGTTGTTCCAGAGATGGGACACAGAAACAAGGGGTCACAATTGGAAGCTGAAGACTCAGACGAGTCAGAGGGATGTTAGGAAGTATTTCTTCAGTCATAGAGTCGTCAGGAAGTGGAACAGCCTAACAAGTGATGTAGTGGAGGCAGGAACCATACATAGCTTTAAGACGAGGTATGACAAAGCTCAGGAAGCAAAGAGAGAGAGAGGACCTAGTAGCGATCAGTGAAGAGGCGGGGCCAGGAGCTGAGTCTCGACCCCTGCAATCACAATTAGGTGAATACACACACACACACACACACACACACACACACACACACACACACACACACACACACACGCGTATGCGAAGGCCCTATCAGACCCACGTGGGGCCAGGGAAAAGACGAGGAGCATACTTAAATCAAATGACAGGTCCGAAGACAATGAAGGTATGTTATATGCAAAGACTAACAGCCAACTGCAGTAGCAAGGAACAGCTGATCATGAAAGACAGTTCCCTGAGAATAGAAGTTTCAGATAGGACAGGGACTGAAGGCAAGAACATTTCAATGGAAGGAAACAAAACACCTCAGAGGATGCAAATGGAGACTCAGTGGGAGGAGGAAAGGGAGAGGTCAGTTATCTACGGGCTCCAAGAAGCCAAGGGGGACAACTTCGAAGAAATAAAACAGGTGGAGGAAAAAATGATTGAAGGCATCATGAAAACAAAAGGTGAGGATGATATGACCCAGGTGACAAATTTTCGGAGGATTGGGTGGTTTGTGAGTGGAAGGATACGGCCTGTCAAAGTAATTTTTAAGGAAGGATCAGTTCGAACAAGGATTCTGCAAGAGAAAGCACGACTGAGGGATAAACAGGGGTACAAGAGAGTATACCTCAATTGCGATAGAACACAAGAAGAAAGGACTACACTGAAAGAGAGGGTACAGAGACGCAAGGAGGAACGAGAGGCAATGATAAAGATGAGCAGGACCCAGACACAGGAGGAAGGGCAAACACACCCCGCAGAATCTCCCACCGAAAGACTCCAACCGCGACAATCCCAACGCAACTGAGCAACCCAAACCACAACCCACTCACTATTCCCTCTTCCAGCAACGCCCACATCACAAACCTCATCTCTACAGATGTCCCTTATGGGCATTCTGACCCCACCCCCATCATCACTAACCCCACCTACACCACAGCCCCCCATAGGCCCCCACCAAGGCTCCTGCTCCCCCAACCCCAATATTCTTGCAGGACCACAGTGATAGAAAAGAAGCTGAAAGTTTGGTACACAAACGCGGATGGAATAACAAATAAACATGAGGAGTGGCACGAAAGAATCAGTGAGAAATCCCCAGACATCATAGCAGTCACAGAAACAAAACTCGCTGAGACAATAACAGACGCAATCTTCCCATCGGGATATCAGTTCCTGAGAAAAGATAGGAGTAGAGGGGGAGGAGGAGTTGCACTGCTCATAAGAAACCGATGGGGATTTGAGGAAATGGAAGGCATGGACGTGATTGGAGAAAGAGACTACATAGTAGGTACAATTCAGTCTGGAGAACATAGTCATTGGAGTGATGTATAACCCACCACAGAACTGCAGGAGGCCAAGAGAGGAGTACAAAGAAAACAACAGGGCGATGGTGGACACACTGGCTGAGGTGGCAAGAAGAGCTCACTCGAGCAGAGCAAAGTTAATGGTAATGGGCGATTTCAACCACAGGGAGATCGACTGGGAAAACCTGGAGCCACATGGGGGTCCCGAAACATGGAGAGCCAAGATGATGGATGTGGTATCAACATGTCAGGGACACTACCAGAGAGAGAGAGGGGAGGATGAGCCAGCAAGACTGGATCTTGTGTTCACCCTGAGCAATTCAGACATTGAGGACATCACTTACGAGAGGCCCCTTGGAGCTAGTGATCACATGGTTCTGAGTTTTGAAACAGGAACTGAATGGGAAAAGCCAAACTACAAAAGGGGGGACTACACAGGTATGAGTAACTTTCTGCAGGAGGTTCAGTGGGACAGAGACCTGGTAGGAAAATCAGTAAACGAGATGATGGAATATGTAGCAACAAAGTGCAAGGAGGCAGAGGAAAGGTTTGTTCCCAAGGGAAACAGAAATAATAGGAAGACCAAAGCGAGTCCTTGGTTTACCCGAAGGTGTAAGGAGGTAAAAACTAAGTGCACCAGAGAATGGAAAAGGTACAGGAGGCAAAGGACCCAGGAAAATAAGGAGATTAGTAGGAAAGCCAGAAACGAATATGCACAGATAAGGAGGGAGGCCCAGCAACAGTACGAAAACGACATAGCATCGAAAGTCAAGTCTGACCCGAAACTGCTGTATAGCCACATTAGGAGGAAGACAACAGTCAAAGACCAGGTGATAAGGCTGAGGAAAGAAGGTGGAGAACTCACAAGAAACGATCAAGAAGTATGTGACGAGCTCAACATGAGATTTAAGGAAGTATTTACAGTGGAGACAGGAAGGCCTCTCGGGGGACAGACCAGATGGGGACACCAGCAAGGAATATACCAACAAGTGTTGGATGACATACAGATGAGGAGGTGAAGAAACTGCTAAGGGACATCGATACCTCAAAGGCAATGGGACCGGACATCTCCCCGTGGGTCCTTAGAGAGGGAGCGGATATGTTGTGTGTGCCACTTACCACAATCTTCAACACGTCCCTGGAAACTGGGCAACTCCCTGAGGCATGGAAGACGGCAAATGCAGTTCCCATTTTTAAAAAAGGAGACAGAAGAGGCACTAAACTATAGACCTGTGTCACTGACGTGTATAATATGCAAAGTTATGGAGATTATCAGGAGGAGAGTGGTGGAGCACCTGGAACGGAACAAGAGTATAAACGCCAACCAGCATGGATTCATGGAAGGAAAATCCTGTGTCACAAACCTTCTGGAGTTTTATGATAAAGTAACAGAAGTAAGACACGAGAGAGAGGGGTGGGTTGATTGCATCTTCTTGGACTGCAAGAAGGCCTTTAACACAGTTCCTCACAAGAGATTAGTGTAGAAGCTAGAGGATCAGAGAATACCTGACAGGGAGGCAACAACGAGTCATTGTACGTAATGATGTATCACAATGGGCACCTGTGACGAGCGGGGTCCCACAGGGGTCGGTCCTAGGACCAGTGCTCTTTTTGGTATATGTGAACGACATGATGGAAGGGTTACACTTAGAAGTGTCCCTGTTCGCAGACGATGTGAAGTTAATGAGGAGAATTAAATCAGATGAGGATCGGGCAGGACTTCAAAGAAACCTGGACAGACTGGACACCTGGTCCAGCAACTGGCTTCTCGAATTTAATCCCGCCAAATGCAAAGTCATGAAGATAGGGGAAGGGCAAAGAAGACCGCAGACAGAGTATAGGCTAGGTGGCCAAAGACTGCAAACCTCGCTCAAGGAGAAAGATCTTGGAGTGAGTATAACACCGAGCATGTCTCCAGAAGCACACATCAACCAGGTAACTGCTGCTTCATATGGGCGCCTGGCAAACCTGAGAACAGCGTTCCGATACCTTAATAAGGAATCGTTCAAGACACTGTACACCGTGTACGTCAGGCCCATACTGGAGTATGCAGCACCTGTTTGGAACCCGCACTTGATAAAGCACGTCAAGAAACTAGAGAAAGTGCAAAGGTTTGCGACAAGGTTAGTTCCAGAGCTAAGGGGAATGTCTTATGAAGAAAGGTTAAGGGAAATCGGCCTGACGACACTGGAGGACAGGAGGGTCAGGGGAGACATGATAACGACATAAAATACTGCGCGGAATAGACAAGGTGGACAAAGACAGGATGCTCTAGGGAGGGGACACAGAAACAAGAGGCCACAATTGGAAGTTAAAGACACAGATGAGTCAGAGATATTAGGAAGTATTTCTTCAGTCATAGAGTTGTCAGGCAATGGAATAGCCTAGAAAGTGATGTAGTGGAGGCAGAAACCATACATAGTTTTAAGACGAGGTATGATAAAACTCATGGAGCGGGGAGAGAGAGGACCCAGTAGCAACCGGTGAAGAGGCGGGACCAGGAGCTAGGACTTGACCCCTGCAACCACAAATAGGTGAGTACACACACACTCCATCTTGCGGCTCTTCATCCACAACTCCTCCGACTGATCCACCAGGAGGCCTGGTCACAGACCGGGCCGCGGGGGCGTTGAACCCCGGAACTCTCTCCAGATAAACTCCAGGTAAACAAATACATCACTAACACTACTGAACGATACATAATGAGACCTTTTTCAGGTGTTTATCCCCAGATGTGCTAACCAAATCATTTTTTTCCTACAGTTCATCATTGGTAAATAGCACTGTATAACCCATACGGGCTTGCTGCTTTATACTGTACTAATATATGAGCACTGGTAAGTCAAGAGGCCGGTGCTACCATGGCCTGCTAGAGGCATCCTCTACCCCCAGTTTCGTGTCATGGGCAGGTGTTACGCTAGCAGGGGGAGGGTAGAGCACCTATACTAGGGGATGAGAGGTAATCAAGTGTTCAAGTGAGCGTCACCAGCATCAACACTCATCCAAGGCTACACTCTGAGTGTTGGTTTCCATGTAGGCGCATTTTTTCCAGTGACTAGTGATTATTTTAAATGACAAAACTGTATTTTATAAGATTTATGTTCGTGCATTATAAATATGGTAGATACCTCGCTATATTTCAACAACGATAAAAGAGAATAGTGAATATGAGGCAGCTGACCACAAGTACTCTCCTTCCCAGCTACCATGTACGCTAACAATCATGTGTAACTTACTACACTCCAGGCATTGATTCTCTCCAGAAAATTAGTCGCACGAGAAGAGCAAACTACATGTAAAGTTTTCCAAGCACGTCAGTAGTGTGTGTTAGTAATACTGGGGTCGAACTGCTGTCCTTGAAACTGCCAGGTCTCAGCTGTAACCACGCAGTTAAAACCACTCAGTTATAACCACTCATTTTACCCATAGTTATTTTTATTATAAAAAAAATAGTCAAAGCTGAACACCCACACACACAAAATTTCAGAACTGAATTTCAGGGTGGAACACAAGGGTATGAAAATATATCAGTCTGGGGTAACAGGACGAAGTTTATTGAAAAACACTTGAAAATTAATTAATATAACAGTATGTAGTGATAGCTAAGCAGTAAGGGGAATAATTAAAAAAATTAACTTAGAAACTTCTAGGGGTTTCCAAATAAACTCTTCATTTCCCGGGGCTTCCATCTCCACACCCATTATTATTCGACTATTCTGGTCTCTCTTTCCCACGCCATAAAGGGCGTGGCTGACCTTAACAGTCACTGGCGTATACTGAACAATCGCCACTTACACCAACCATACACAACGTGAACCTTCCTCACACTTAGTGCCTAGTGGCGCACATGAGGATGAGAGGGGTGCTTGTGAGTGGTGGTGGTTCTGGTGAAGATGAGAGGGGTGCTTGTGAGTGGTGGTGGTTCTGGTGAAGATGAGAGGGGTGCTTGTGAGTGGTGGTGGTTCAGGTGAAGATGAGAGGGGTGCTTGTGAGTAGTGGTGGTTCTGAAGATGACAGGGGTGCTTGTAAGTGGTGGTGGCTCTGGTGAGGCTTGTAATAATAATCTTTATTTCTACAAGTACATGTACAAGGTATACAGACACAGCTGACATCAGTGACATACTACTATATAGAAAGCCCCTTGTTATACAGAGTATTTCGAGAAAATTGTCAATTTTGTCCCAGGATGCGACCCACACCAGTTGACTAACACCCAGGTACCTATTTTACTGCTAGATGAACATGGACAGCAGGTGTCTTAAGGAAGCACGTCCTATTGTTTCCACCCGTACCGAGGATCGAACCACGAACCTTAATGTGTGAGCTGAGTGGGCTAGAAGATAAAAGTTTTGGAGGTCTGGAGGATGGGTAAGTTTCAGTAGAAATGTGTGTGTGTGATGTCGAAGAGCGATGTTTAAGGGGTGTGAAAAGAAGGTAGGTAAATAGGTGTGTGTGTGTGGAGGGGGGGGTCTGGAGGATATGATTATATATTGGATTGGTGGATGATGCGCTTGGGGTAATGTTAGAGGATGTGGATACGCTGGAGTATTGTATAATATGGAGGTGTATTATAAGTGTTGGAGAAGAGGTAAAGGATGTGTGTGAGTACTGATGTTGGATGTAGCTATGTATGTGTTGCAGGTGTGCTGGCTAATCAGTCGTCACCACTCGCACAATACGCACTGACAGGAGCAGCACCAGCCTCATTTCGTCAGTAAACATTGCATCATATCTGATCATTGACAATTCACCTTGTAAACTGAAATACCTCCTTGTGCAATCTTCACCTCTGTACCCGACAATAGGAAAACATCTGCAACGGCTTAGAGTTGAACGAGTCCTCCACGAGTGGGGTTCCTAGCGATGTATATGTCCATGTCGTGGTCAGTACAGCCATCAGTATCGTAACCAGTGAGGGAGTGAGAGGATCCCTCATGACTGTGACGTGATGTAGTGCGCTCGCGAGACTTGGACCTCTGACGGCGTCGATCGTTGCGGTAGGATGTGGCCCTCGTGAATCTTCCAGTAGTGGTGGAGTTAGAAGCACCCATTCCGTAGTCGCTGGGGTTCACAGGAAGAGATCCTAGCCTCCCAACACCGAACTGAGGAGCCGCAAGTGACTGACGCGACATGCTGAGGTCTGCAGGGAAAATTTTACAGAAATATATTTCAATAGCAATTATAACGCAGATTATATTAAACACTACACCAACTGGTTCAAACTTACACCCAAATTAATATAGGCCAACACTGGCTTACACCTACACCTAAACTAGTCTACATATAATGCAGGTTAATGTGGATGTAGGTATGGCTTTTATATCCTAGCAAAACCATGATGACTATTGTAATATCAATTTACAAAATGGTAGTTCCTTAGCCACAAATTACCACCATGCTACCCTGTTTTAATAGTTGGCAAAATAATGTACTGACATTTTGCCTATTATTAGTATCGATATATTTGAAACAATGAGAACTTAATTAAAAAACCAAGTTCTTTATCTGAATGTCAGTTTAGTTTAATATGTTTATTATGCACCCCATACCCATCCAGTGGGCGGTAGTCAAAAGATTACAGAGGTACATAATGGGTCCAGGGACTGGGCCTCAAAGTTTTGATAGCTGAGCAAGTTACAGAGGTAATGAATTCACAATTTACAAAGGTAATGAACTCACAATTTACAAAGGTAATGAACTCCAGGTAGGTCTAGTCACAATCATGACAAGTTACAAAGGTATTTACAGATTACAGAGGTACACAATGGGTGTACCTCTGTAATCTGTAAATACCTTTGAGGCCCAGTCCCTGGACCCATTATGTACCTCTGTAATCTTTTGACTACCGCCCACAGGATGGGTATGGGGTGCATAATAAACATATTAAACTAAACTGACATTCAGATAAAGAACTTGGTTTTTTAATTAAGTTCTCATTGTTTCAAATATATCGATACTAATAATAGGCAGCAAAACCATTAGATTAAAGAGCAGTTGACCGATAGACAACAAAGTTTAAATAAATGACCGAGCCGGATAAATTAATGCTTACGGTCAGATTTGATAAATAAGACGTGTGTAACACATGGGTATCTTTATAGAGACGATTAGCCTGCACGACAGTGTTTATTAACGTGGTTGTGCAAGACAGGTATACAATACTGGCAAGATGAAAGTTAAGATATTTGTGCAACATCTGGTTATCTTTATTGTAGACGTTTCGCCATCCAGTGGCTTTATCAATACAGATTCTTGGACATAATTAGAAAACAGAAGAACAGTGTTCCCATCTACACCCAGCAAGGTTCAGTGTTCCCATCTACACCTAGCAAGGTTCAGTGTTCCCATCTACACCTAGCAAGGTTCAGTGTTCCCATCTACACCTAGCAAGGTTCAGTGTTCCCATCTACACCTAGCAAGGTTCAGTGTTCCCATCTACACCCAGCAAGGTTCAGTGTTCCCATCTACACCCAGCAAGGTTCAGTGTTCCCATCTACACCCAGCAAGGTTCAGTGTTCCCATCTACACAAAGCAAGGTTCAGTGTTCCCATCTACATTTAGCAAGGTTAAGCGTTCCCATCAACAACTAGAAAGGCTCAGTGTTCCCATCTACACCCAGCAAGGTCAGTGTTCCATCTACACCCAGCAAGGTTCAGTGTTCTCATCTATACCTAGCAAGGTTCAGTGTTCTCATCTATACCTAGCAAGGTTCAGTGTTCCCATCTACACCCAGCAAGGTTCAGTGTTCTCATCTATACCTAGCAAGGTTCAGTGTTCTCATCTATACCTAGCAAGGTTCAGTGTTCCCATCTACACCTAGCAAGGTTCAGTGTTCCCATCTACACCTAGCAAGGTTCAGTGTTCCCATCTACACCTAGAAAGGTTCAGTGTTCCCATGTACACCCAACAAGGTTCAGTGTTCCCATCTACACCTAGCAAGGTTCAGTGTTCCCATCTACATCTAGCAAGGTTCAGTGTTCTCATCTATACTTAGCAAGGTTCAGTGTTCCCATCTACACAAAGAAAGGTTCAGTGTTCCCATCTACACCCAGCAAGGTTCAGCGTTCCCATCTACACCCAGCAAGGTTCAGTGTTCCCATCTACACCCAGAAAGGTTCAGTGTTCCCATCTACACCAAGCAAGGTTCAGCGTTCCCATCTACACCCAGAAAGGTTCAGCGTTCCCATCTACACCTAGCAAGGTTCAGTGTTCCCATCTACACCCAGCAAGGTTCAGTGTTCCCATCTACACCCAGCAAGGTTCAGTGTTCCCATCTACACCTAGCAAGGTTCAGTGTTCCTATCTACACCCAGCAAGGTTCAATGTTCCCATCTACACCTAGCAAGGTTCAGTGTTCCCATCTACACCCAGCAAGGTTCAGTGTTCCCATCTACATCTAGCAAGGTTCAGTGTTCCCATCTACACCAAGCAAGGTTCAGTGTTCCCATCTACACCTAGAAAGGCTCAGTATTCCCATCTACACCCAGCAAGGTTCAGTGTTCCCATCTATACCTAGAAAGGTTCAGTATTCCCATCTACGCCCAGCAAGGTTCAGTGTTCCCATCTACACCTAGCAAGGTTCAGTGTTCCCATCTACACCCAGCAAGGTTCAGTGTTCCCATCTACACCTAGAAAAGTTCAGTGTTCCCATCTACACCCAGAAAGGTTCAGTGTTCCCATCTACACCTAGCAAGGTTCAGTGTTCCCATCTACATCTAGCAAGGTTCAGTGTTCCCATCTACACCCAGCAAGGTTCAGTGTTCCCATCTACACCCAGCAAGGTTCAGTGTTCCCATCTACACCCAGCAAGGTTCAGTGTTCCCATCTACACCCAGCAAGGTTCAGTGTTCCCATCTACACCCAGCAAGGTTCAGTGTTCCCATCTACATCTAGCAAGGTTCAGTGTTCTCATCTGTAACTAGCAAGGTTCAGTGTTCCCATCTACACCTAGAAAGGTTCAATGTTCCCATCTACACCCAGCAAGGACAGTGTTCCCATCTACACCCAGCAAGGTTCAGTGTTCTCATCTACACATAGCAAGGTTCAGTGTTCTCATCTATACCTAGCAAGGTTCAGTGTTCCCATCTACACCTAGCAAGGTTCAGTGTTCCCATCTACACCCAGCAAGGTTCAGTGTTCCCATCTACACCCAGCAAGGTTCAGTGTTCCAATCTACACAAAGAAAGGTTCCGTGTTCCCATCTACACCCAGCATGGTTCAGAGTTCCCATCTACACCCAGCAAGGTTCAGTGTTCCCATCTACACCCAGAAAGGTTCAGTGTTCCCATGTACACCAAGCAAGGTTCAGCGTTCCCATCTACACCCAGAAAGGTTCAGCGGTCTCATCTACACCTAGCAAGGTTCAGTGTTCCCATCTACACCTAGCAAGGTTCAGTGTTCCCATCTACACCCAGCAAGGTCAGTGTTCCCATCTACACCCAGCAAGGTTCAGTGTTCCAATCTATACCTAGCTAGGTTCAGTGTTCCCATCTACACCTAGCAAGGTTCAATGTTCCCATCGACACAAAGAAATGTTCAGTGCTCCCATCTACACCCAACAAGGTTCAGTGTTCCCATCTACACCTAGCAAAGTTCAGTGTTCCCATCTACACCCAGAAAGGTTCAGTGTTCCCATGTACACCAAGCAAGGTTCAGCGTTCCCATCTACACCCAGAAAAGTTCAGCGTTCCCATCTACACCTAGCAAGGTTCAGTGCTCCCATCTACACCCAGCAAAGTTCGGTGTTCCCATCTACACCTAGCAAGGTTCAGTGTTCCCATCTACACCCAGCAAAGTTCGGTGTTCCCATCTACACCTAGCAAGGTTCAGTGTTCCCAACTACACTCAGCAAGGTTCAGTGTTCCCATCTACACCCAGCAAGGTTCAGTATTCCCATCTACACTCAGCAAGTTCCAGTGTTCCCATCTACGCTCAGCAAGGTTCAGTGTTCACATCTACACTCAGCAAGGTTCAGTGTTCCCAAGTACACTCAGCAAGGTTCAGTGTTCCCATCTACACCCAGCAAGGTTCAGTGTTCCCATCTACACCCAGCAAGGTTCAGTGTTCCCATGTACGCCCTGCAAGGTTCAGTGTTCCCATCTACACCCAATAAGGTCAGTGTTCCCATCTACACCCAGCAAGGTTCAGTGTTCCCATCTACACCCAGCAAGGTTCAGTGTTCCATCTACACCCAGCAAGGTTCAGTGTTCCCATCTACATTCAGCAAGTTTCTGTGTTCCCATCTACACCTAGCAAGGTTCAGTGTTCCCATCTACACTCAGCAAGGTTCAGTGTTCCCATCTACACCCAGCAAGGTTCAGTGTTCCCATCTACACCCAGCATGGTTCAGTGTTCCCATCTACACCCAGCAAGGTTCAGTGTTCCCATCTACACCCAGCAAGGTTCAGTGTTCCCATCTACACCTAGCAAGGTTCAGTGTTCCAATATATATTCAGCAAGGTTCAGTGTTCCCATCTACACCCAGCCAGGATCAGTGTTCCCATCTACACCCAGCAAGGTTCAGTGTTCCCATCTACACCCAGCAAGGTTCAGTGTTCCCATCTACACCTAGCAAGGTTCAGTGTTCCAATGCATATTCAGCAAGGTTCAGTGTTCACATCTACACCCAGCAAGGTTCAGTGTTTCCATGTACGCCCAGCAAGGTTCAGTGTTCCCATCTACACCCAATAAGGTCAGTGTTCCCATCTACACCCAGCAAGGTTCAGTGTTCCCATCTACACTCAGCAAGGTTCAGTGTACCCATCTACACCCAGCAAGGTTCAGTGTTCCCATCTACACCTAGCAAGGTTCAGTGTTCCCATCTACACCTAGCAAGGTTCAGTGTACCCATCTACACCCAGCAAGGTTCAGTGTTCCCATCTACACCTAGCAAGGTTCAGTGTTCCCATTTGCACCCAGCAAGGTTCAGTGTTCCCATCTACACCTAGCAAGGTTCAGTGTTCCAATGTATATTCAGCAAGGTTCAGTGTTCCCATCTACACCCAGCAAGGTTCAGTGTTCCCATCTACACCCAGCAAGGTTCAGTGTTCCCATGTACGCCCAGCAAGGTTCAGTGTTCCCATCTACACCGAATAAGGTCAGTGTTCCCATCTACACCCAGCAAGGTTCAGTGTTCCCATCTACACTCAGCAAGGTTCAGTGTTCCCATCTACACCCAGCAAAGTTCAGTGTTCCCATCTACACCTAGCAAGGTTCAGTGTTCCCATCTACACCTAGCAAGGTTCAGTGTTCCCATCTACACCTAGCAAGGTTCAGTGTTCCCATCTACACCCAGCAAGGTTCAGTGTTCCCATCTACACTCAGCAAGGTTCAGTGTTCCCATCTACACCCAGCAAAGTTCAGTGTTCCCATCTACACCCAGCAAGGTTCAGTGTTCCCATCTACACCTAGCAAGGTTCAGTGTTCCCATCTACACCCAGCAAGGTTCAGTGTTCCCATCTACACCTAGCAAGGTTCAGTGTTCCCATCTACACTCAGCAAGGTTGTGTTCCCATCTACACCCAGCAAGGTTCAGTGTTCCCATCTACACCCAGCAAGGTTCAGTGTTCCCATCTACACCCAGCAAGGTTCAGTGTTCCCATCTACACCTAGCAAGGTTCAGTGTTCCCATCTACACCTAGCAAGGTTCAGTGTTCCCATCTACACCCAGCAAGGTTCAGTGTTCCCACCTACACCCAGCAAGGTTCAGTGTTCCCACCTACACCCAGCAAGGTTCAGTGTTCCCATCTACACCTAGCAAGGTTCAGTGTTCCCATCTACACCCAGCAAGGTTCAGTGTTCCCATCTACACCTAGCAAGGTTCAGTGTTCCCATCTACACCCAGCAAGGTTCAGTGTTCCCATCTACACCTAGCAAGGTTCAGTGTTCCCATCTACACCCAGCAAGGTTCAGTGTTCCCATCTACACCTAGCAAGGTTCAGTGTTCCCATCTACACCCAGCAAGGTTCAGTGTTCCCATCTACACCCAGCAAGGTTCAGTGTTGCCATCTACACCCAGCAAGGTCAGTGTTGCCATCTACACCCAGCAAGGTTCAGTGTTACCATCTACACCCAGCAAGGTTCAGTGTTGCCATTTACACCCAGCATGGTCAGTGTTGCCATCTACACCCAGCAAGGTCAGTGTTGCCATCTACACCCAGCAAGGTTCAGTGTTACCATCTACACCCAGCAAGGAGAATGAGGACTGATTACCTCATTCTCCTCCTCTCCTTACGCCTTCCTCTTTGTATTGGACTGATGAAGCCACTGTGTGGCGAAACGTTTCCTGAATAAAGATTCCCATATGCTGCATAAGTGTCTCAATCTTCAAGGTTCAGTGTTGCCATCTACACCCAGCAAGGTCAGTGTTGCCATCTACACCCAGCAAGGTCAGTGTTGCCATCTACACCCAGCAAGGTCAGTGTTGCCATCTACACCCAGCAAGGTCAGTGTTGCCATCTACACCCAGCAAGGTCAGTGTTGCCATCTACATCTAGGGTGTTACGCCTGACCTAGCAGCAGGCTTCCTAGTCCTCTGCTTATTCTCTTCTTGCCTCCGGAATAGATTAAATATCTGATTGGGATTTTATGAAGCGGTGTGACACTTGCCAACATCACGTGGTGTGTCAGGATTCACCCTCACTACTCCATCACGTGGTGTGTCAGGCTTCACCCTCACTACTCCACGTGGTGTGTCAGGATTCACCCTTATTACTACATCACGTGGTGTGTCAGGCTTCACCCTCACTACTACATCACGTGGTGTGTCAGGCTTCACCTTCACTACTCCACCACGTGGTGTGTCAGGCTTCACCCTCACTACTCCACGTGGTGTGTCAGGATTCACCCTTACTACTACATCACGTGGTGTGTCAGGATTCACCCTCACTGCTACATCACGTTGTGTGTCAGGATTCACCCTCACTACATCACGTTGTGTGTCAGGATTCACCCTCACTACTCCATCACGTGGTGTGTCAGGATTCACCCTCACTACTACATCACGTGGTGTGTCAGGATTCACCCTCACTACTCCATCACGTGGCGTGTCAGGACTCACCCTCACTACTACATCACGTGATGTGTCAGGATTCACCCTCACTACTGCATCACGTGGTGTGTCCGGATTCACCCTCACTACTACATCACGCGGTGTGTCAGGATTCACCCTCACTACTACATCACGTGGTGTGTCAGGATTCACCCTCACTACTACATCACGTGGTGTGTCAGGATTCACCCTCACTACATCACGTGGTGTGTCAGGATTAACCCTCACTACTACATCACGTGGTGTGTCAGGATTTACCTCACTACTATATCACGTGGTGTGTCAGGATTCACCCTCACTACTACATCACGTTGTGTGTCAGGATTCACCCTCACTACTCCACGTGGTGTGTCAGAATTCACCCTCACTACTCCATCACGTGGTGTGTCAGGATTCACCCTCACTACTACATCACGTGGTGTGTCAGTATTCACCCCCACTACATCACGTGGTGTGTCAGGATTCACCCTCAATACTACATCACGTGGTGTGTCAGGATTCACCCTCCCTACTACATCACGTGGTGTGTCAGGATTCACCCTCACTACTACATCACGTGGTGTGTCAAGATTCACCCTCACTTCCTCATCACGTGGTGTGTCAGGATTCACCCTCACTACTACATCACGTGGTGTGTCAGGATTCACCCTCACTACATCACGTGGTGTGTCAGGATTCACCCTCACTACTACATCACGTGGTGTGTCAGGATTCACCCTCACTACTACATCACGTGGTGTGTCAGGATTCACCCTCACTACTACATCACGTGGTGTGTCAGGATTCACCCTCACTACTACTACATCACGTGGTGTGTCAGGATTCACCCTCACTACTCCATCACGTTGTGTGTCAGGATTCACCCTCACTACTACATCACGTTGTGTGTCAGGATTCACCCTCACTACTCCATCACGTGGTGTGTCAGAATTCACCCTCACTACTCCATCACGTGGTGTGTCAGGATTCACCCTCACTACTACATCACGTGGTGTGTCAATATTCACCCCCACTACATCACGTGGTGTGTCAGGATTCACCCTCAATACTACATCACGTGGTGTGTCAGGATTCACCCTCGCTACTACATCACGTGGTGTGTCAGGATTTACCCTCACTACTACATCACGTGGTGTGTCAAGATTCACCCTCACTTCCTCATCACGTGGTGTGTCAGGATTCACCCTCACTACTACATCACGTGGTGTGTCAGGATTCACCCTCACTACTACATCACGTGGTGTGTCAGGATTCACCCTCACTACTACATCACGTGGTGTGTCAGGATTCACCCTCACTACTACATCACGTGGTGTGTCAGGATTCACCCTCACTACTACATCACGTGGTGTGTCAGGATTCACCCTCACTACTACTACATCACGTGGTGTGTCAGGATTCACCCTCACTACTCCATCACGTGGTGTGTCAGGCTTCACCCTTACTCCCCTCAAGGAAGGCTCCTTGACGCTGGTGAGGGGCTCTTGATCTAGGGAATTGGATCTGTGCTCCAGTTCCCTGAATTAAGCCTGAATGCCTTGCATCCCCCCATAGGCGCTGTATAATCCTACGGGTTTATTGCTTCCCCCTTGATTATAATAATAATAATTCACCCTTACTACTACATCACGTGGTGTGTCAGGATTCACCCTCACCACTCCATCACATGGTGTGTCAGGCTTCACCCTTACTACTACATCACGTGGTGTGTCGTCAGGATTCACTCTCACTACATCACGTGGTGTGTCAGGCTTCACCCTCACTACTCCACGTGGTGTGTCAGGATTCACCCTCACTACTACATCACGTGGTGTGTCAGGCTTCACCCTCACTACTCCATCACGTGGTGTGTCAGGCGTCACCCTTACTACTACATCACGTGGTGCCTCAGGGTTCACCCTCACTACTATATCACGTGGTGTCAGGATCCACCCTCACTACTACATCACGTGGTGTTTCAGGATTCACCCTCACTACTACATCACGTGGTGTGTCAGGATTCACCCTCACTACTACATCACGTGGTGTGTCAGGATTCCCCCTCACTACTCCATCACGTGGTGTGTCAGGATTCACCCTCACTACTCCATCACGTGGTGTGTCAAGATTCACCCTCACTACTCCATCACGTGGTGTGTCAAGATTCACCCTCACTACTACATCACGTGGTGTGTCAGGCTTCACCCTTACTACTACATCACGTGGTCAGGCTTCACCCTTACTACTACATCACGTGGTGTGTCAGGCTTCAACCTTACTACTCCAACACGTCGTGTGTCAGGATTCACCCTCATTACTCCATCACGTGGTGTGTCAGGATTCACCCTCACTACATCACGTGTTGTGTCAGTATTCACCCTCACTACTACATCACGTGGTGTGTCAGGATTTACCCTCACTACATCACGTGGTGTGTCAGGATTCACCCTCTCTACTACATCACGTGGTGTGTCAGGATTCACCCTCACTACATCACGTGTTGTGTCAGTATTCACCCTCACTACTACATCACGTGGTGTGTCAGGCTTCACCCTTACTACATCACGTGGTGTGTCAGGCTTCACCCTTACTACTCCAACACGTCGTGTGTCTGGATTCACCCTCATTACCCCATCACGTGGTGTCATGATTCACCCTCACTACTACATCATGTGGTGTTTCAGGCTTCACCCTCACTACTACATCATGTGGTGTGTAAGGCTTCACCCTCACTACTCCATCACGTGGTGTGTCAGGATTCACCCTCACTACTACATCACGTGGTGTGTCAGGATTCACCCTCACTACTACATCACGTGGTGTGTCAGGATTCACCCTCACTACTCCATCACGTGGTGTGTCAGGATTCACCCTCACTACTACATCACGTGGTGTGTCAGGATTCACCCTCACTACTACATCACGTGGTGTGTCAGGATTCACCCTCACTACTACATCACGTGGTGTGTCAGGATTCACCCTCACTACTACATCACGTGGTGTGTCAGGATTCATCCTCACTACTACATCACGTGGTGTGTCAGGATTCACCCTCACTACTACATCACGTGGTGTGTCAGGATTCACCCTCACTACTACATCACGTGGTGTGTCAGGATTCACCCTCACTACTACATCACGTGGTGTGTCAGGATTCACCCTCACTACTACATCACGTGGTGTGTCAGGATTCACCCTCACTACTACATCACGTGGTGTGTCAGGACTCACCCTCACTACTACATCACGTGGTGTGTCAGGATTGACCCTCACTACTACATCACGTGGTGTGTCAGAACTCACCCTCACTACTACATCACGTGGTGTGTCAGGATTCACCCTCACTACTACATCACGTGGTGTGTCAGGATTCACCCTCACTACTACATCACGTGGTGTGTCAGGATTCACCCTGACTACTACATCACGTGGTGTGTCAGGATTCACCCTGACTACTACATCACGTGGTGTGTCAGGATTCACCCTCACTACTACATCACGTGGTGTGTCAGGATTCACCCTCACTACTACATCACGTGGTGTGTCAGGATTCACCCTCACTACTACATCACGTGGTGTGTCAGGATTCACCCTCACTACTACATCACGTGGTGTGTCAGGATTCACCCTCACTACTACATCACGTGGTGTGTCAGGATTCACCCTCACTACTACATCACGTGGTGTGTCAGGACTCACCCTCACTACTACATCACGTGGTGTGTCAGGATTCACCCTCACTACTACATCACGTGGTGTGTCAGGATTCACCCTCACTACTACATCACGTGGTGTGTCAGAACTCACCCTCACTACTACATCACGTGGTGTGTCAGGATTCACCCTCACTACTACATCACGTGGTGTGTCAGGATTCACCCTCACTACTACATCACGTGGTGTGTCAGGATTCACCCTCACTACTACATCACGTGGTGTGTCAGGATTCACCCTCACTACTACATCACGTGGTGTGTCAGGATTCACCCTCACTACTCCATCACGTGGTGTGTCAGGATTCACCCTCACTACTACATCACGTGGTGTGTCAGGATTCACCCTCACTACTACATCACGTGGTGTGTCAGGATTCACCCTGACTACTACATCACGTGGTGTGTCAGGATTCACCCTGACTACTACATCACGTGGTGTGTCAGGATTTACCCTGACTACTACATCACGTGGTGTGTCAGGATTCACCCTCACTACTACATCACGTGGTGTGTCAGGATTCACCCTCACTACTACATCACGTGGTGTGTCAGGATTCACCCTCACTACTACATCACGTGGTGTGTCAGGATTCACCCTCACTACTACATCACGTGGTGTGTCAGGATTCACCCTCACTACTACATCACGTGGTGTGTCAGGATTCACCCTCACTACTACATCACGTGGTGTGTCAGGACTCACCCTCACTACTACATCACGTGGTGTGTCAGGATTCACCCTCACTACTACATCACGTGGTGTGTCAGGATTCACCCTCACTACTACATCACGTGGTGTGTCAGAACTCACCCTCACTACTACATCACGTGGTGTGTCAGGATTCACCCTCACTACTACATCACGTGGTGTGTCAGGATTCACCCTCACTACTACATCACGTGGTGTGTCAGGATTCACCCTCACTACTACATCACGTGGTGTGTCAGGATTCACCCTGACTACTACATCACGTGGTGTGTCAGGATTCACCCTCACTACTCCATCACGTGGTTTTTCAGGATTCACAATTTCTACATCACGTGGTGTGTCAGGATTCACCCTCACTACTACATCACGTGGTGTGTCAGGATTCACCCTCACTACTCCATCACGTGGTGTGTCAGGATTCACCCTCACTACTACATCACGTGGTGTGTCAGGATTCACCCTCACTACTACATCACGTGGTGTGTCAGGATTCACCCTCACTACTACATCACGTGGTGTGTCAGGATTCACCCTCACTACTCCATCACGTGGTGTGTCAGGATTCACCCTCACTACTACATCACGTGGTGTGTCAGGATTCACCCTCACTACTACATCACGTGGTGTGTCAGGATTCACCCTCACTACTACATCACGTGGTGTGTCAGGATTCACCCTCACTACTACATCACGTGGTGTGTCAGGATTCACCCTCACTACTACATCACGTGGTGTGTCAGGATTCACCCTCACTACTACATCACGTGGTGTGTCAGGATTCACCCTCACTACTACATCACGTGGTGTGTCAGGATTCACCCTCACTACTACATCACGTGGTGTGTCAGGATTCACCCTCACTACTACATCACGTGGTGTGTCAGGATTCACCCTCACTACTACATCACGTGGTGTGTCAGGATTCACCCTCACTACTACATCACGTGGTGTGTCAGGATTCACCCTCACTACTACATCACGTGGTGTGTCAGGATTCACCCTCACTACTACATCACGTGGTGTGTCAGGATTCACCCTCACTACTACATCACGTGGTGTGTCAGGATTCACCCTCACTACTACATCACGTGGTGTGTCAGGATTCACCCTCACTACTACATCACGTGGTGTGTCAGGATTCACCCTGACTACTACATCACGTGGTGTGTCAGGATTCACCCTGACTACTACATCACGTGGTGTGTCAGGATTCACCCTCACTACTACATCACGTGGTGTGTCAGGATTCACCCTCACTACATCACGTGGTGTGTCAGGATTCACCCTCACTACTACATCACGTGGTGTGTCAGGATTCACCCTCACTACTCCATCACGTGGTGTGTCAGGATTCACCCTCACTACTACATCACGTGGTGTCAGGATTCACCCTCACTACTCCATCACGTGGTGTGTCAGGATTCACCCTCACTACTACATCACGTGGTGTGTCAGGATTCACCCTCACTACTACATCACGTGGTGTGTCAGGATTCACCCTAACTACTACATCACGTGGTGTGTCAGGATTCACCCTCACTACTACATCACGTGGTGTGTCAGGATTCACCCTCACTGCATCACGTGGTGTGTCTGGATTCACCCTCACTACTACATCACGTGATGTGTCAGGATTCACCCTCACTACATCACGTGGTGTGTCAGGATTCACCCTCACTACTACATCACGTGGTGTGTCAGGATTCACCCTCACTACTACATCACGTGGTGTGTCAGGATTCACCCTCACTACTACATCACGTGGTGTGTCAGGATTCACTCTCACTACTACATCACGTGGTGTGTCAGGATTCACCCTCACTACTACATCACGTGGTGTGTCAGGATTCACCCTCACTACTCCATCACGTGGTGTGTCAGTATTCACCCTCACTACTACATCACGTTGTGTGTCAGTATTCACCCTCACTACTCCTTCACGTGGTGTGTCAGGATTCACCCTCACTACTCCATCACGTGGTGTGTCAGTATTCACCCTCACTACTCCATCACGTCGTGTGTCAGGATTCACCCTCACTACTCCATCACGTGGTGTGTCAGGATTCACCCTCACTACTCCATCACGTGGTGTGTCAGGATTCACCCTCACTACTACATCACGTGGTGTGTCAGGATTCACCCTCACTACTCCATCACGTGGTGTGTCAGGATTTACCCTCACTACTACATCACGTGGTGTGTCAGGATTCACCCTCACTACTCCATCACGTGGTGTGTCAGGATTCACCCTCACTACTACATCACGTGGTGTGTCAGGATTCACCCTCACTACTCCATCACGTGGTGTGTCAGGATTCACCCTCACTACTACATCACGTGGTGTGTCAGGATTCACCCTCACTACTACATCACGTGGTGTGTCAGGATTCACCCTCACTACTACATCACGTGGTGTGTCAGGATTCACCCTCACTACTCCATCACGTGGTGTGTCAGGATTCACCCTCACTACTACATCACGTGGTGTGTCAGGATTCACCCTCACTACTACATCACGTGGTGTGTCAGGATTCACCCTCACTACTACATCACGTGGTGTGTCAGGATTCACCCTCACTACTACATGACGTGGTGTGTCAGGATTCACCCTCACTACTCCATCACGTGGTGTGTCAGGATTCACCCTCACTACTACATCATGTGGTGTGTCAGGATTCACCCTCACTACTCCATCACGTGGTGTGTCAGGATTCACCCTCACTACTCCATCACGTGGTGTGTCAGGATTCACCCTCACTACTACATCATGTGGTGTGTCAGGATTCACCCTCACTACTCCATCACGTGGTGTGTCAGGATTCACCCTCACTACTCCATCACGTGGTGTGTCAGGATTCACCCTCACTACTACATCACGTGGTGTGTCAGTATTCACACTCACTACTCCATCACGTGGTGTGTCAGGATTCACCCTCACTACTACATCACGTGGTGTGTCAGTATTCACCCTCACTACTACATCACGTGGTGTGTCAGTATTCACCCTCACTACTCCTTCACGTGGTGTGTCAGGATTCACCCTCACTACTCCATCACGTGGTGTGTCAGTATTCACCCTCACTACTCCATCACGTCGTGTGTCAGGATTCACCCTCACTACTCCATCACGTGGTGTGTCAGGATTCACCCTCACTACTCCATCACGTGGTGTGTCAGGATTCACCCTCACTACTACATCACGTGGTGTGTCAGGATTCACCCTCACTACTCCATCACGTGGTGTGTCAGGATTTACCCTCACTACTACATCACGTGGTGTGTCAGTATTCACCCTCACTACTCCATCACGTGGTGTGTCAGGATTCACCCTCACTACTCCATCACGTGGTGTGTCAGTATTCACCCTCACTACTCCATCACGTGGTGTGTCAGGATTCACCCTCACTACTCCATCACGTGGTGTGTCAGGATTCACCCTCACTACTCCATCACGTGGTGTGTCAGGATTCACCCTCACTACTCCATCACGTGGTGTGTCAGGATTCACCCTCACTACTACATCACGTGGTGTGTCAGGATTCACCCTTACTACATCACGTGGTGTGTCAGGATTCACCCTCACTACTACATCACGTGGTGTGTCAGGATTCACCCTCACTACTCCATCACGTGGTGTGTCAGGATTCACCCTCACTACATCACGTGGTGTGTCAGGATTCACCCTCACTACTACATCACGTGGTGTGTCAGGATTCACCCTCACTACTACATGACGTGCTTCACCCTCACTACTACATCACGTGTGTCAGGATTCATCACCTCACTACTCTACATCACGTCAGGATTCACCCTCACTACTACATCACGTGGTGTCAGGATTCACCCTCACTACTACATCACGTGGTGTGTCAGGCTTCACCCTCACTACTACATCACGTGGTGTCAGGCTTCACCCTCACTACTACATCACGTGGTGTCACTATTCACCCTCACTACTACATCACGTGGTGTGTCAGTATTCACCCTCACTACTCCATCACGTGGTGTGTCAGGATTCACCCTCAGTACTCCATCACGTGGTGTGTCAGTATTCACCCTCACTACTCCATCACGTGGTGTGTCAGGATTCACCCTCACTACTCCATCACGTGGTGTGTCAGGATTCACCCTCACTACTCCATCACGTGGTGTGTCAGGATTCACCCTCACTACTCCATCACGTGGTGTGTCAGGATTCACCCTCACTACTACATCACGTGGTGTGTCAGGATTCACCCTCACTACTACATCACGTGGTGTGTCAGGCTTCACCCTCACTACTACATCACGTGGTGTGTCAGGATTCACCCTCACTACTACATCACGTGGTGTGTCAGTATTCACCCTCACTACTACATCACGTGGTGTGTCAGTATTCACCCTCACTACTCCATCACGTGGTGTGTCAGGATTCACCCTCACTACTCCATCACGTGGTGTGTCAGTATTCACCCTCACTACTCCATCACGTGGTGTGTCAGGATTCACCCTCACTACTCCATCACGTGGTGTGTCAGGATTCACCCTCACTACTCCATCACGTGGTGTGTCAGGATTCACCCTCACTACTCCATCACGTGGTGTGTCAGGATTCACCCTCACTACTACATCACGTGGTGTGTCAGGATTCACCCTCACTACTCCATCACGTGGTGTGTCAGGATTCACCCTCACTACTACATCACGTGGTGTGTCAGGATTCACCCTCACTACTCCATCACGTGGTGTGTCAGGATTCACCCTCACTACTACATCACGTGGTGTGTCAGGATTCACCCTCACTACTACATCACGTGGTGTGTCAGGATTCACCCTCACTACTACATCACGTGGTTTGTCAGGATTCACCCTCACTACTCCATCACGTGGTGTGTCAGGATTCACCCTCACTACTACATCACGTGGTGTGTCAGGATTCACCCTCACTACTACATCACGTGGTGTCAGGCTTCACCCTCACTACTACATCACGTGGTGTCAGGATTCACCCTCACTACTACATCACGTGGTGTCAGGATTCACCCTCACTACTACATCACGTGGTGTCAGGATTCACCCTCACTACTACATCACGTGGTGTGTCAGGCTTCACCCTCACTACTACATCACGACACACCACCTGGCATTATGCCTACATATGCTTTTATTCTTGACTATCTGTATGTTAGAAATGATCAGGTTCCCAGAAACGAAATATATTCTAATAAATTTGTAGGAGAGGCATCTGTCTCCTTTTTCAACATCACTTGTTGGTTCAATTACCAAGGTTTATACCTGTTTAAAATGAGAAAATATATGTCCTTAGCAAGGAAAAAGAATATTCTCTACACTCGAACTAAATAGGGATGAAAATATGAAGATAATGCAACAATGCATAACAGTTTGAAATAAAACTTATGGATTGTACTTATCCATATAAAGTAAATAATAAAATCCCCAGGTCTTATACAAAGATTATGAAAATATAATTTTTTTATGATATTTGTAACGTAATCACTTCTACAAGGCATGTAATGCCTAAACTTACGTTTGCACTGAATGATTAATCCTCATCGAAGTATGAATGAAGACATTAAATTACCGTGACAATGGTGCTGCGTATTACCTAGGATAGAATCCCAATTTCTGGCACACGAAAATATCACCAGGAATAGTACTAAGCCTAGGTTTGAAAATACAGAACTCTATACACCTTGTGGAAATTTATTTGGTCTCCCAAAAATTCCAAGGACGGGTTAGCACTGAATGAGCTTTGGGAGCCCTCACAACCACCCAAACAAAACACTAGTTGGCGGAGGCAGTGAGAATACAAGTACTGACTGATATATTTACCCTTCAGGGAAGGTTTAGGTAGGATTATACTGTTAGTAATATTAAAATTAGTGAGGTAACCTTAGATATTATTAATGTAGCCTTAGACCTTAATATAGGCGAATACTAGGTTATATTAGATAAGGTGAGCTAGCAACCCCATGCTTGAACGAAGGCAGAAGCGGGTCAGGCAGACGATTCAATTCAAGTTTATTGTCTATAATGGTTACTATGTGGGGTTTACAGGTTTTGGGTATTTTGTGGTTTACATGTTATAAAATACTAATTACAGAGGGGGCCACTAGGACACCTAGCATGGCTAGGCATTTCGAGCAGACTTAACATTAAATCTTTACAGATTATGGTATTAAGGCTAAGTGACTACATTATAATTTGTGAGTTTAGCAATGTGAATTCTTTTGTTCTGGCACAATACAAGGTGTCTATATTGGAGTATCGTAGGCAAACTTATGACTAGTTAGGATTTATTATTTTAAGATTAAGATTAGTATTTCTGTGTTTATAGTCAGTGGGTGAGTGAGTGTAATTTTGAACCACCAGGTGGTTATCATGTAGTTAGTTGTCGGGGTGGATCAGGGAGATAAGATGTTTTCTAACTGTAGTTTTGAAAGTGATGAATGTGTCTGCAGTTCTAGAGTTTTCAGTAGGGTGTTCCAGATTTTAGGTCCTTTGAAATACATTGAATTTTTGTAAAGGTTTAGTCGGACACGGGGAATGTCATAGAGATGTTTGCGTCTGGTATTATGCCTGTGGATACTGTCGCAACTATCAAGAAAGTGTTTTAGGTCAAGGTTAATATTGGAATTTAAGGTCCTGTAGATATAGATTGCACAGTAGTAAGTGTGGATGTTCTGAACAGGAAGTAAGTTTAGATCTATGAAGAGTGGGGGGGGATGTGTTGCCAGGGATGGGATTTATTGATTATTCTTACTGTGGCTTTTTGTTGGGTTATTATTGGCTTTAGGTGCGTTGCTGCAGTTGAACCCCAAGCACAGATAGCATAGGTGAGGTATGGATATATAAGTTAATGGTATAGTGTGAGAAGGGCAGTTTGCGGTACGTAGTATCGTATCTTGGAGAGGATCCCCACCGTTTTGGATACTTTTTTTGTTATGTGTTGGATGTGGGTGCTGAAATTTAGGTTGTTGTCGAGGTATAGGCCAAGGAATTTGCCCTCATTATGTCTGGCAATTAGAGTGTTGTCGACCTTAATGTTAAGTTGCGCAACACCTGCTCTGCTACCAAACATAATATAGTAGATTTTGCCATTGTTAAGTGTAAGTTTATTGGCTGTCATCCAAGTCGATATTTTGAGCAACTCCTCGTTAACAATGGTGTTGAGGGTGGCAAGATTAGGGTGGGAGATGACATAAGTCGTGTCGTCAGCAAAGAGAATGGGTTTCAGGTGTTGGGATATGTTTGGAAGATCATTGAAGAGCAGGGGTCCAAGGACACTTCTCTGCGGAACTCCAGTATCAAGTGGCAGTATTGATGAGGCTGTGTCTTTAATGGTGACATACTGATACCTATTAGAAAAGTAGGATTTAAAATATGCAAGCGCATGGCCTCTTATACCATAGTGGTCAAGTTTGTGGAGTAGGATGCCGTGGTCTACTGTGTCAAACGCTTTTCTTAGGTCAATAAAAATTCCTAGCGGATATTCCTTATTTTCCAATGCTGTGTAAAGCAGGTCTAGCATTTTTATAATTGCATCATTAGTGCTTTTATTTTTCCTGAATCCAAATTGGCAGGGGTTGAGTATGTTTTGTGACGTTATAAATGAATATAGTCTCCTGTGCACGAGTTTCTCGAAGATTTTGGATAGCAATGGTAAGTTTGATATTGGCCTATGGTTGTTTACTTCTGTAGGGTCACCACCTTTATGTATTGGACATGGTCGAAAGGACATGGGCCGCTCGCTTGTACAATAATGGTGGAACGTGAGACAGCTTGTTCTTCTAAGACTGGACACTGCGGAAACTGCAGCACCAGCCTGAATTTCATCGAGAGGCTTCCTGAAGTACCGCGGACTAGTCTCTCACCAGGCACCCCTTAGTAAGACAATCTTCAAAAATTTCCTGTATTTAGTTGGCCAACGATGTATGGGGAAATATGAGCTTAGGGCCATGAGGTGGGCGAAGGCCCACAGACCAGTACGTTTGATGGCATCTTCTCTTAGGTATTAGTCTAGAAGCTAGTGTCACTTACTGCATAAATATTGCTTAGGGAATACCCAGTGAAATCAGGGATCTCTAAGGTGCACGCAGATTTAGATTTTGCCACCGAAGTGGCTAGTTTATTGTGCACCCCATATCCATCCTGTGGACGGTAGCACAAGAGCATATGGATACACAAAAGGCCCAAGAACTAGGCCCCAAAGGGTTGACAGGAATACATATGGATTTATATTTACATACCTATAGTTCACTTATCTGTTACAAGCAAAATTAGGAAATTTGCTTAGTATATCTGGTATCTTATTTTCATTCATAAGATATCTTGACATGTCACATAGGTTATTATACTGTCTCTGTATTCCTCAATAAGTGGACAATTAAGCACATAGTGTTCAAGACAGTGACCATATGCCTGATCACATAATTTATATTTAGTATGATCATCATGTGTGTGTCTCCCAAACTGCCAGAAGTACTTGTAACCAAGCCTAAGCCTGGCCACTACAACATCAGTCAGTCTGTTCACATTGCAAGTTGCTCCATAAACATACTTATCTATGTTCATGTTATCATAGTGGGTTATAGATCTACTCAGGTTTCTAACTGCATTCCTATAACAATCATTTTCATTATTTACTTCTCTCCTAATATTATTCCTAATGCTAGACACAGATATACCAAAGTTATATTCTACATTCTCCTTCTGGATACTCTTCTTGGCTAACATATCAATTTTATCATTGAGGAGTAATTCAATGTGTGATGGGATCCATAGCAATTGTACATTAATTCCTTTGTCCTTGATTTTTGAGTATCTATACCTGGCTTCTCCAATGAGCATGTTGTTGGAGTTATTATACGAGTTAGCATTCAGTGATGACATAGAATCAGTAATGATGATAGAGTCAAGCTCAGTGTCATAATTTAGCTTTAGCGCCATTAGGACTGCAAACAGTTCAGTTTGCAATGTAGACGCCCAGTTGTTAATTCTTGACAGTATCAGTCGAGAAGTGTCCTCCTGAGTCACTTGCCAGAAGTCCTGCCCAGTTGCCGAGTTTTGGCGACGCCTCACTCGAGGGCACCAGCATGTCGTGCCCCAGGGTGAGTGAAACCTGCAGCGACTCCTACGATGACTACTTCACCGTTCCAGAGGAGATCGTAACCCGTTACATCACAGTTCAGCCACAGCGATGTCTCCTGTGTTGCAGTATCTGTCCAGACGCAGGAAGGCGTGCAGTGATGCCCATCGACGCTCACTGCCTTTGACCACGATGTTTAGCACACTCCACATGTTTTTTCTTCTCTCCCTGTAGGAAGTTTTTTTTCCATGTCCATATGTATATACATGATTTTATTTTGTGTTCTGTGCCTTGTTCCTACGAGAGAGAGACCGAGTTTTTTTTTACCGCCAGACATGGTCGGGACGACCATGTGGTAGGTGGGCGAGCGAATGTAGACAGCCTGTACTGTCTGCACAGACAGCCTATGCTATCTGTCAGCTGAGTTCATATTTCACGCCATGCTGGTGCTGCCACCTATAGGCTTACCACTTCAGTATGCCCACCCCTGCATCTGTCTCACTCTCTCTGCGGCCTAGAAGCAGTTAACAAGTCTACTCCCTCTCTCCCTCGTGGGCATGGCCCTCCCGGGCCATGGGCACAAACACACAAGCCTGTGTACCCACCATGACTTTGCAAATAAAGTAAGAAGCCTCCGAAGACATACCTGGAGGTTACCTGGAGGTTATTCCGGGGATCAACGCCCCCGCGGCCCGGTCCATGACCAGGCCTCCCGATGGATCAGGGCCTAATCAACTAGGCTGTTACTGCTGGCCGCACGCAGTCCAACATACGAGCCACAGCCCGGCTGATCCGGCACTGACTTTAGGTATCTGTCCAGCTCTCTCTTGAAGGCAGCCAGGGGCTTATTGGCAATTCCCCTAATGCTTGATGGGAGGCTGTTGAACAGTTTTGGGCCCCGGACACTTATGGTGTTTCCCCTTAGTGTACCAATGGTGCCCCTACTTTTTATTGGGGGCATTTTGCATCGCCTGCCCAGTCTTTTACTTTCGTAGGGAGTGATTTCTGTGTGCAGATTTGGGACCATTCCTTTCAAGATTTTCCAAGTGTAGATTATGATATATCTCTCCCTCCTGCGTTCCAACGAGTACAAGTCAAGTGCTTCCAAGCGTTCCCAGTAGTTAAGGTGCTTGACAGAACTTATACGTGCAGTAAAGGATCTCTGTACACTCTAGATCTGCGATTTCACCTGCTTTGAATGGAGATGTTAATGTACAGCAGTATTCCAGCCTAGAGAGAACAAGTGATTTGAAAAGGATCATCATTGGCTTGGCATCTCTCGTTTTGAAAGTTCTCATTATCCATCCTATCATTTTCTTTGCACGTGCGATCGTGGCACTGTTGTGATCCTTGAAAGTGAGATCCTCAGACATTACTACTCCCAGGTCCCTTACATTATTTTTCCGCTCTGTTGTATGGCCGGAGTCAGTAGTATACTCTGTTCTAGTTATTATCTCCTCCAGTTTTCCATAACGCAGTAGTTGGAATTTGTCCTCATTGAACATCATATTGTTTACCGTTGCCCACTGGAAAACTTTGTTTATATCTTCTTGGAGGTTAACCGCGTCCTCAGCAGATGACAGCCTCATGCAGATCCTAGTATCATCCGCAAAGGATGATACGGTGCTGTGGTGTATATCTCTGTCTATGTCTGATATGAGGATAAGGAATAAGATGAGGGCGAGTACTGTGTCTTGTGGAACAGAGCTCTTCACTATGGCAGCCTCCGATTTAACTCTGTTGACCACTACTCTTTGTGTTCGATTTGTTAGGAAGTTGAAGATCCATCTCCCCACTTTCCCAGTTATTCCTTTAGCACGTATTTTATGGGCTATTACGCCATGATGGCATTTGTCAAATGCTTTTGCAAAGTCTGTGTATATTACATCTGCACTCTGATTTTCTTTCAGTGCATCCAAGGCCATATCATAGTGATCCAGTAGTTGTGAGAGGCAGGAGCGACCTGCCCTGAACCCATGTTGCCCTTGATTGTGCAGATATCATTGAACCCCGCTCTGTAAGAGCCACCAAACAAACTGGTTATAGCAATGTAGACGCCAAGTTGTTAATTCTTATGCCTAGTTCAACAAGTTTATTATCGTTATTAACTAGGGAGGTGGGAACAAGAGCAGATGCAGCCCTGCCAGAAGAGGGATACTATCTGAATTCTATGCAGAAATAAGTCCTCCACTGCACATGGTGTCTAGAAGAGAGGGACTAGAGGAATCTAGGTTGCTTGGGTAGAATCAGGGGATTTCTAGAAGCATAGTCTCCACCACCAAGTCAGTCCTTCGTTTGTGCATGTAGTTAGAAATTTCTTGCAAGATCAGTTCCATATGGAAATGTGTCCTAAAAGCCACTTGTGAGACTGAGACGACTAATCTCAGGGTGTCTGTGTCAACAGTACTTGCCTGGGTGAACAGCTCACAAGGAGGCAGTCCATACACAAATATCAGACACCATTAATGATGGAGAAATTTTCTCCAGGAGGGGGGTATCAGCCCCCTTCAGCCCCTTTCAGCCCTGAGGGGCCCAGACCTCTCAGAAGGGGCAAGTGTCTTGTTTACTGCTACAGTGAGTAATTGATCACAGATGCCGTACGAGTATCTGACGTGGTCAAGTGACCGATGCTCCTTGCAGTCCAGTGTTGCAAAGTGTATTTTAATAAGAGACAGTACATCTCTTACTTTAGCAGGACAATTAAGGAAAATCCTGCTCCCTCTTTATTACCATAGTAAAGATAGTGGACATTGTTGTCTATGCTTAAGACAGCAAGAAACAAACATTCTGCTTTGCTTCATCGAGGAAGTGGCAAGGAAGCAAAAAGTACTAGGTCAGCTTTTTTTTTGTGCAAGGGGCAGTAACGGCGTGGGGCGCTGTGGCGTCTTCAGATTACTTTTGACATTACTGAGAGTGACACTGACGCCAGGATAACCAACAAAGAACGATCTGTGCGTTAGTGTGAACAAAGTGTCTCACAAAACACGATAAACACTTACAGAGAAGTGTGATCAACTTCTTAGTGATATTGTGTGAACAATTGTTGATGAACAGTGTAACAACGAGTGTTGCGATCCAACAGAGTGTAGTGCGACATTCTTCAAAGAACACTATTCTTCAATCAACTCAACGGATATCCGGGCGTAATTACGGGTCAGATACATATACCCAGGTAAGAGTTCTAACTCGTGATGTACTACTATTGACTGCGCAGTTGAGTATAAAGTCGTGAGTTAGTCACTTATCATAAACCCCGGTGATATGCGGACCATTGAGTCCACACAAGTAGGTATTTTGTCAGCCATCAGTGAATGAAATATGCTGACATAACACCCCCATGTTGAGATGGTTTCGACAGCTTCTAGACCTCATCTGCAGGGGCGGCTGTGCAGGTGATGAGTTGTCCTTTTAAGTTAAGTATAAGTCTTTAAACTTAACTGGTAATGCCATTTCTCAACAAATGAACTTCAGGTTTAAAAGTGTCAACGGGCTATCAGTTTAAACCTACTCCTACACCACACAGTTTACAACACCTATCCGAACGTAACCAACACTAGAGACGAGCACTTACCTTGACTAGAGAGATGAAAGGGTGGCATGAAGGCGTGAGCATGTGCGTGGGTGTGGCTGGGGGTACCAGCAAGAGCAGAGTAAGAACGCCGAGACTGACAGTCAGTCACTGACTGTGAACCAGATGGTCGACGAAGCGATGCCTGGGAAATGTGGGACCTTGCATCATCTGGCACCATCCTGTTGTTGACACAGCCTGTCAAAATGAGTTATAAAAAGTTACAGGGGATCCGAAATGGTAATGAAGGATAGTTTACATATTTAGGGATGGGGCGATACCAAAATTTTGGCCTATACCGATATGCAATTTTTTGCCGATACTGATACCGGTACCGATACTTTTCCTATATTTTTTTTATTTTTAAAATTATGACTATACTCAACATATTTCACAATGAGCATTAAATAACACAGGAATGTTTAGTATTAAATAACTAAATGTCTGAGATAATAATTTTATTACTCATTACTTGGCCCGTAATGCTATGTATATAAGTGGCTTTGGCATGCTGCTCTTACCTGTATTTTTTTGTACCTCTGTATGTATGCTAAAATTACTAAATAAATAAAATAAATAAATAAATTGTCAGAGGCACTTGTCGATAGTGTGTACGTGAGTCTGGGTACTCTACGTACTCGCTTAAATGTGGGTGCAGGGGTCGATTCACAGTTCCTGCCCCTGCCTCTTCACTGGTCGTCACTAGGTCACTCTCTCCCTGCTCTATGAGCTTTATCATATATCTATTTAAAGCTATGTATGCTACCTGCTGGTACCTGTATGGGCCTGACATACACAGTGTACAGGGTCCTGAACAATTCCTTACTGAGATTTCGGAATGCTATTCTTAGGTTTGCTAGGCGCCCATATGCTGCAGCAGCTATTTGGTCAATGTCCGCCTCAGATGTACTCGGTATCATACTCACCCCAAGATCATCTTCCTTGAATGAGGTTTGTGGCCTCTGGCCCACTAGACTGTACTCCGTCTGCCGTCTTCTTTGCCCTTCCCCAGTCTTTATGACTTTGCACTTGGTAAGGTTGAACTCCAGAAGCCAGTCTCTGGACCAGGCTTGCAGCCTGTCCAGATCCCCTTGTAGTCCTGCCTGGTCCTCCTCCGATTGAATTCTCCTCATTAACTTCACATTGTCTGCAAACAAGGACACTTCTGAATCTATTCCTTCCGTTATATCTTTCACATATACCAGAAACAGCACTGGTCCTAGGACTGACCTCTGTGGAACCCCGCTCGTAACAGGTGCCCTCTCTGACACCTCGTGACGTACCATGACTCGCTGTCTTCCCGTCAGGTATTACCTGATTCATTGCAGTGCCTTACCTGTTATACTTACCTGGTCCTCCACCTTTTGCACTAATCTCTTGTGTGGAACTGTGTCAAAAGCTTTCTTACAATCCAAGAAAACGCAATCTATCCGCTCCCCTCTTTCTCTCTTGTCTTACTGCTGTCACTCTATTATAGAACTCCAGTATGTTTGTGACACAGGATTTCCCATCTCTGAAACCGTGCTGGTTGTCGGTTATAAGCTCATTCCTTTTCTAGGTGCTCCACCACTCTTCTCCTTATAATATTTTCCATGACTTTGCAAACTATACATGGCAGTAACACTGGTCTCTAGTTTAATGCTTAGTGCATGTCTCTTTTTTTTTTTAAATCGGGACTACATATGCTGTCTTCCATACCTCAGGTAGTCGTCCTGTTTCAATAGATGTACTGAAGATTGTCGTTAGTGGTACACAGAATGCTTCTGCTCCCTCATGACTCGCTTAGCAGCCTCTTCACCTCCTCCTCGGTTGTATGTATTGTATCCACTTGATGGTGTACCCCACCTCTCCGTCTTATTGGAGTCCCTTCTGTCTCCTCTGTGAATACTTCTTTGAATCTCATGTTGAGTTCCTCGCATACTTCTCGGTCGTTTCTTGTGATCTCCCCTCCTTCTGCCCTCAGCCTGATTACCTGGTCCTTGACTGTTGTTTTCGTCTTGATGTGGCTGTAAACAGCTTTGGGTCAGATTTGGCTTTCGCTGCTATGTCATTTTCATATTGTCGTTGGGCCTCCCTCCTTACCTGAGGATATTCATTTCTGGCTCTACGACTGCTCTCCTTATTCTCCTGGCTCCTTTGTCTTCTGTACTTCTTCCATCCTCTAGCACACTTGGTTTTGGGCTCTCTACACCTTTGGGTGAACAAAGGGCTCGTCCTGGTCTTCTCGTTATTTCTGTTACCCTTGGGTACGAACCTCTCCTCAGCTTCCTTGCATATTGTTGTCACATATTCCATCATCTCATTTAATCACTTCCCTGCCAGTGCTCTGTCCTACTGAACCTTGTGCAGGAAATTCTTCATGCCTGTGTAGTCCCTTTTATTGTAGTTTGGCTTCGTTCTTCCTGCTTCCCTCTCCATTTGTAACTCTACTGTGTGTGTGTGTGTGTGTGTGTGTACTCACCTAATTCACCTAATTGTGGTTGCAGGGGTCGAGACTCAGCTCCTGGCCCTGCCTCTTCACTGATCGCTTCTAGGTCCTCTCCCTCTCTGCTTCCCGAGCGCTTTGTCATACCTCTTCTTAAAACTATGTATGATTCCTGCTTCCACTACTTCACTTGCTAGGCTATTCCACTTCTTGACGACTCTATGACTGAAGAAATACTTCCTTACGTCCCTGTGACTCGTCTGAGTCTTCAGCTTCCAGTTGTGACCCCTTGTTTCTGTGTCCCCTCTCTGGAACATCCTATCTCTGTCCACCTTGTCTATTCCCCGCAGTATCTTGTATGTCGTTATCATGTCTCCCCTGACCCTTCTGTCCTCCAGTGTCGTCAGTCCGATTTCCCTCAACATTTCCTCGTACGACATTCCCCTGAGCTCTGGTACTAGCCTTGTTGCAAACCTTTGTACTTTCTCTAACTTCTTGACGTGCTTGACCAGGTGTGGGTTCCAGACTGGTGCTGCATACTCCAGTATGGGCCTAACATACACAGTGTACAGTGTCTTGAACGATTCCTTATTAAGTATCGGAACGTTATTCTCATTGTGTGTGTGTGTGTGTGTTCATTCGCTAGTACGCTTAAGCTTGAAATACCTTTCTCCATGTGGTACATCTTGGCTCTAGGAATTGACCTCTGGGAGTACATAGAGACAGAGTCCCAATCAGGGTTTATTCCACTGCCTAGAGTACCCAGAGAGGCCAGAGGCGGCGACGATGGGTTGAGTATGGCTGGTATGCCCTGCTTTCTCTGTTGGACACTCTGCCTCCTGCTGCAGCAGATAAACATCATAACTGCAAGGATGACGGTGCCACAAATTGCGGCCGAGGCAGCAATGATGAGGGTGTCCATGTGAGTTGCAGAGGTGAGTGTAGTCCGTATTTCTCGGCATTGTGAAGGCATCACTCTGGCAATATAACAATACTGAGAAGGCATCACCCTGGCAACATAATATTGTAGGGCCATTATCCAGGCAACATAATATTGTAGGGCCATCACCCCGGCAACATAATATTGTAGGGCCATCACCCTGGCATCATAATTCTGTAGGGCCATCACCCCGGCAACATAATATTGAAAGGCCATCACCCTGGCAACATAATATTGTAGGACCATCACCCAGGCAACATAATATTGTAGGGCCATCACTCTGGCAACATAATGTTGTTGGGCAATTACCCGGCAACATATTATTGTAAGGCCATCACCCTCGCATCATAATACTGTAGGGCCATCACCCTGGCAACATAATATTGTAGGGCCATTACCCTGGCAACATAATATACTAGGGCCATCACTCCGGCAACATAATATTGCATGGCCATTACTGGGGCAACATAACATTGCAGGGCCATCACTCTGGCAACATAATATTGTAGGGCCATCACACCGGCAACATAATATTGTAGGGTCATCACTCTGGCAACATAATGTTGTAGGGTCATCACTCTGGCAACATAATGTTGTAGGGCCATCACCCTGGCAACATAATGTTGTAGGGCCATCACTCTGGCAACATAATATTGTAGGGCCATCACCCTGGCAACATAATATTGTAGGGCCATCACCCTGGCAACATAATATTGTAGGGCCATCACCCTGGCAACATAATATTGTAGAGCCATCACTCTGGCAACATAATATTGTAGGGCCATCACCCTGGCAACATAATATTGTATTGCCATCACTCTGGCAACATAATATTGTAGGGCCATCACCCTGGCAACATAATAATGTAGGGCCATCACCCTGGCAACATAATATTGTATGGTCATCACCCCGGCAACATAATATTGTAGAGCCATCACTCTGGCAACATAATATTGTAGGGCCAACACCCTGGCAACATAATATTGTATTGCCATCACTCTGGCAACATAATATTGTAGGGCCATCACCCTGGCAACATAATAATGTAGGGCCATCACCCTGGCAACATAATATTGTATGGTCATCACCCCGGCAACATAATAATGTAGGGCCATCACCCTGGCAACATAATATTGTAGGGCCATCACCCTGGCAACATAATATTGTAGGGCCATCACCCCGGCAACATAATATTGTAGGGCCATCACCCTGGCAACATAATATTGTAGGACCATCACCCTGGCAACATAATATTGTAGGACCATCACCCTGGCAACATAATATTGTAGGGCCATCACCCTGGCAACATAATATTGTAGGGCCATCACCCTGGCAACATAATATTGTAGGGCCATCACCCCGGCAACATAATATTGTAGGGCCATCACCCTGGCAACATAATATTGTAGGGCCATCACCCCGGCAACATAATATTGTAGGGCCATCACCCTGGCAACATAATATTGTAGGACCATCACCCTGGCAACATAATATTGTAGGGCCATCACCCCGGCAACATAATATTGTAGGGCCATCACCCTGGCAACATAATATTGCAGGGCCATCACCCCGGCAACATAATATTGCAGGGCCATCACCCCGGCAACATAATATTGTAGGGCCATCACCCCAGCAACATAATATTGTAGGGCCATCACTCTGGCAACATAATGTTGTTGGGCATTTACCCGGCAACATATTATTGTAAGGCCATCACCCTGGCATCATAATACTGTAGGGCCATCACCCTGGCAACATAATATTGTAGGGCCATTACCCTGGCAACATAATATACTAGGGCCATCACTCCGGCAACATAATATTGCATGGCCATTACTGGGGCAACATAACATTGCAGGGCCATCACTCTGGCACATAATATTGTAGGGTCATCACTCTGTCAACATAATGTTGTAGGGCCATCACTCTGGCAACAATGTTGTAGGGCCATCACTCTGGCAACATAATATTGTAGGGTCATCACCCTGGCAACATAATATTGTAGGGTCATCACCCTGGCAACATAATATTGTAGGGCCATCACTCTGGCAACATATTGTAGGGCCATCACCCTGGCAACATAATATTGTAGGGCCATCACCCTGGCAACATAATATTGTAGGGCCATCACCCTGGCAACATAATATTGTATTGCCATCACCCTAGCAACATAATATTGTAAGGCCATCACCCTGGCAACATAATATTGTAGGGCCATCACACCGGCAACATAATATTGTAGGGTCATCACTCTGGCAACATAATGTTGTAGGGTCATCACTCTGGCAACATAATGTTGTAGGGCCATCACTCTGGCAACAATGTTGTAGGGCCATCACTCTGGCAACAGAATGTTGTAGGGCCATCACCCTGGCAACATAATATTGTAGGGCTATCACCCTGGCAACATAATATTGTAGGGCCATCACCCTGGCAACATAATATTGTATTGCCATCACCCTGGCAACATAATATTGTAAGGCCATCACCCTGGCAACATAATATTGTAGGGCCATCACCCTGGCAACATAATATTGTAGGGCCATCACCCTGGCAACATAATATTGTAGGGCCATCATCCTGGCAACATAATATTGTAGGGCCATCACCCTGGCAACAATGTTGTAGGGCCATCACCCTGGCAACATAATGTTGTAGGGCCATCACTCTGGCAACATAATGTTGTAGGGCCATCACTCTGGCAACATAATATTGTAGGGCCATCACCCTGGCAACATAATATTGTAGGGCCATCACCCTGGCAACATAATATTGTAGGGCCATCACCCTGGCAACATAATATTGTAGGGCCATCACCCTGGCAACATAATATTGTAGGGCCATCACCCTGGCAACAATGTTGTAGGGCCATCACCCTGGCAACATAATGTTGTAGGGCCATCACTCTGGCAACATAATGTTGTAGGGCCATCACTCTGGCAACATAATATTGTAGGGCCATCACCCTGGCAACATAATATTGTAGGGCCATCACCCTGGCAACGTAATATTGTAGGGCCATCACCCTGGCAACATAATATTGTAGGGCCATCACCCTGGCAACATAATATTGTAGGGCCATCACCCTGGCAACATAATGTTGTAGGGCCATCACTCTGGCAACATAATGTTGTAGGGCCATCACTCTGGCAACATAATGTTGTAGGGCCATCACTCTGGCAACATAATATTGTAGGGCCATCACTCTGGCAACATAATATTGTAGGGCCATC
The DNA here is from genome assembly GCF_038502225.1 of Cherax quadricarinatus. Taxonomy (NCBI): domain Eukaryota; kingdom Metazoa; phylum Arthropoda; class Malacostraca; order Decapoda; family Parastacidae; genus Cherax; species Cherax quadricarinatus. The sequence continues at coordinate 21,530,869 of NC_091299.1, forward strand.
ACCCTGGCAACATAATATTGTAGGGCCATCACCCTGGCAACATAATATTGTAGGGCCATCACCCTGGCAACATAATATTGTAGGGCCATCACCCTGGCAACATAATATTGTAGGGCCATCACCCTGGCAACATAATATTGTAGGGCCATCACTCTGGCAACATAATAATGTAGGGCCATCACCCTGGCAACATAATATTGTATGGTCATCACCCCGGCAACATAATATTGTAGGGCCATCACCCTGGCAACATATTATTATTATTATTATAATCAAGGGGGAAGCGCTAAACCCGGAGGATTATACAGCGCCTGGGGGGGGGGATGTGGAAGGCATTCAGGCTTAATTCGGGGAACTGGAGCACAGATCCAATTCCCTAAATCAAGAGCCCCTCACCAACATCAAGGAACCTTCCTTGAGGGGACCTGGCAACATAATATTGTAGGGCCATCACCCCGGCAACATAATATTGTATGGTCATCACCCCGGCAACATAATATTGTAGGGCCATCACCCCGGCAACATAATATTGTAGGGCCATCACCCCGGCAACATAATATTGTAGGGCCATCACCCCGGCAACATAATATTGTAGGGCCATCACCCCGGCAACATAATATTGTAAGGCCATCACCCCGGCAACATAATATTGTATTGCCATCACCCTGGCAACATAATACTGTAGGGCTATCACCCTGGCAACATAATATTGTATTGCCATCACCCTGGCAACATAATATTGTAGGCCCATCACCCTGGCAACATAATATTGTAGGCCCATCACCCTGGCAACATAATATTGTAGGGCCATCACCCTGGTAACATAATATTGTAGGGCCATCACCCTGGCAACATAATATTGTAGGCCCATCACCCTGGCAACATAATATTATAGGGCCATCACCCTGGCAACATAATATTGTAGGGCCATCACCCTGGCAACATAATATTGTAGGCCCATCACCCTGGCAACATAATATTGTAGGGCCATCACCCTGGCAACATAATATTGTAGGGCCATCACCCTGGACGCATACTGTAGGGCCATCATTCCGGCAACATTATATTGTAGGGCCATCACCCTGGCAACATAATATTGTAGGACCATCCCCCTGGCAACATAATATTGTAGGGCCATCACCCTGTCAACAGATTGTAGGGCCATCATCCGGCAACATAATATTGTAGGGCCATCACCCTGGCAACATAATATTGTAGGGCCATCACCCTGACAACATAATATCGTATTGCCATCACCCTGGCAACATAATATTGTAGGGCCATCATCCGGCAACATAATATTGTAGGGCCATCATCCGGCAACATAATATTGTAGGGCCATCACCCTGGCAACATAATATTGTAGGGCCATCACCCTCTCAACATATCGTAGAGCCATCACCCTGTCAACATAATAATGTAGGGACATCACCCTGGCAACATAATAATGTAGGGCCATCACCCTGTCAACATAATATTGTAGGGTCATCACCCTGGCAACATAATATCGTATTGCCATCACCCTGGCAACATAATATTGTAGGGCCATCACCCGTGCAACATAATATTGTATTGCCATCACCCTTGCAACATAATATTGTAGGGTCATCACCCTGGCAACATAATATCGTATTGCCATCACCCTTGCAACATAATATTGCTCGGCCATCACCCTGGCAACATATTGTACGGCTATCACCCTGGCAACATAACATTGTATTGCAATCACCCTGGCAACAAAATATTGTAGGACCATCACCCTGGCAACATAATATTGTAGGACCATCACCCCGGTAGGGCCATCATCCGGCAACATAATACTGTAGGACCATCACCCTGGCAACATAATATTGTAGGACCATCACCCTGGCAACATAATGTTGTAGGGCCATCACCCTGGCAACATAACATTGTATTGCCATCACCCTGGCAACATAATATTGTAGGACCATCACCCTGGCAACATAATATTGTAGGACCATCACCCTGGCAACATAATATTGTAGGGCCATCACCCTGGCAACATAAATAATATTGTAGGGCCATCACCCTGGCAACATAATGTTGTAGGGTCATCACTCTGGCAACATAATATTTTAGGGCCATCACTCTGGCAACAAAATATTGTAGGGCCATCATCCGGCGACATAATATTGTAGGGCCATCACCCTGGCAACATAATATTGTAGGGCCATCACCCTGGCAACATAATATTGTAGGGCCATCATCCGGCAACATAATATTGTAGGGCCATCACCCTGGCAACATAATATTGTAGGGCCATCACCCTGGCAACATAATATTTTAGGGCCATCACCCTGGCAACATAATGTTGTAGGGCCATCACCCTGTCAACAAAATATTGTAGGGCCATCACCCTGTCAACATAATACTGTAGGGCCATTACTGGGGCAACATTATATTGTAGGGCCATCACACCGGCAACATAATATTGTAGGGCCATCACTCTGTCAACATAATGTTGTAGGGCCATCACCTTGGCAACATAATATTGTAGGGCCATCACCCTGTCAACATAATGTTGTATGGCCATCACCCTGTCAACATAATGTTGTAGGGCCATCACCCTGACAACATAATATTGTAGGGCCATCACCCTGGCAACATAATATTGTATTGCCATCACCCTGGCAACATAATATTGTAGGGCCATCACCCTTGCAACATAATATTGTAGGGCCATCACCTTGTCAACATAATGTTGAAGGGCCATCACCCTGGCAACATAATATTTTAGGGCCATCACCATGGCAACATAATATTGTAGGGCCATCACCCTGGCAACATATTGTATTGCCATCACTCAGGCAACATAATACTGTAGGCCCATCACCCTGGCAACATAATATTGTAGGGCCATCACAACATAATATTGTAGGGACATCACCCTGGACGCATACTGTAGGGCCATCATCCCGGCAACATAATATTGTAGGGCCATCACCCTGGCAACATAATACTGTAGGGCCATCACTCTGGCAACATAATATTGTAGGGCCATCACCCTGGCAACAATGTTGTAGGGCCATCACCCTGGCAAAATATTGTATTGACATCACCCTGGCAACATAATATTGTAGGGCCATCACCCTGGCAACATAATATTGTAGGGCCATCACCCTGGCAACATAATATTGTAGGGCCATCACCCTGGCAACATAATATTGTAGGGCCATCACCCTGGCAACATAATATTGTAGGGTCATCACCCTGGCAACATAATATTGTAGGGCCATCACCCTGGCAACATAATATTATAGGGCCATCACCCTGGCAACATAATATTATAAGGCCATCACCCTGGCAACATAATATTATAGGGCCTTCACCCTGGCAACATATTGTAGGGCCATCACTCTGGCAACATAATATTGTAGGGCCATCACCCTGCCAACATAATTTTGTAGGGCCATCACCCTGGCAACATAATATTGTAGGGCCATCACCCTGGCAACATATTGTAGGGCCATCACCCTGGCAACATAATATTATAGGGCCTTCACCCTGGCAACATATTGTAGGGCCATCACTCTGGCAACATAATATTGTAGGACCATCACCCTGGCAAAATAATATTGTAGGGCCATCACCCTGGCAACATATTGTAGGGCCATCACCCTGGCAACATAATATTGTAGGGCTATCACCCTGGCAACATAATATTGTAGGGCCATCACTCTGGAAACATAATATTGTAGGGCCATGACTCTGGCAACATAATATTGTAGGGCCATCACCCTGGCAACATAATATTGTAGGGCCATCACCCTGGCAACATATTGTATGGTCATCACCCTGGCAACATAATATTGTATGGCTATCACCCTGGCAACATAATATTGTAGGGCCATCACTCTGGCAACATAATATTGTAGGGTCATCACCCTGGCAACATAATATTGTAGGGCCATCACCCTGGCAACATAATATTGTAGGGCCATCACCCTGGCAACATAATATTGTAGGACCATCACCCTGGCAACATAATATTGTAGGGCCATCACTCTGGCAACATAATATTGTAGGGCCATCACCCTGGCAACATAATATTGTAGGACCATCACCCTGGCAACATAATATTGTAGGGCCATCACTCTGGCAACATAATATTGTAGGGCCATCACCCTGGCAACATAATATTGTAGGACCATCACCCTGGCAACATAATATTGTAGGGCCATCACTCTGGCAACATAATATTGTAGGGCCAGCACCCTGGCAACATAATATTGTAGGGCCATCACCCTGGCAACATAATATTGTAGGGCCATCACTCTGGCAACATAATATTGTAGGGCCATCACCCTGGCAACATAATATTGTAGGGCCATCACCCTGGCAACATAATATTGTAGGGCCATCACCCTGGCAACATAATATTGTAGGGCCATCACCCTGGCAACATAATATTGTAGGGCCATCACCCTGGCAACATAATATTGTAGGGCCATCACCCTGGCAACATAATATTGTAGGGCCATCACCCTGGCAACATAATATTGTAGGACCATCACCCTGGCAACATAATATTGTAGGGCCATCACTCTGGCAACATAATATTGTAGGGCCATCACCCTGGCAACATAATATTGTAGGACCATCACCCTGGCAACATAATATTGTAGGGCCAGCACCCTGGCAACATAATATTGTAGGGCCATCACCCTGGCAACATAATATTGTAGGGCCATCACCCTGGCAACATAATATTGTAGGGCCATCACTCTGGCAACATAATATTGTAGGGCCAGCACCCTGGCAACATAATATTGTAGGGCCATCACCCTGGCAACATAATATTGTAGGGCCATCACCCTGGCAACATAATATTGTAGGGCCATCACTCTGGCAACATAATATTGTAGGGCCATCACCCTGGCAACATAATATTGTAGGGCCAGCACCCTGGCAACATAATATTGTAGGGCCATCACCCTGGCAACATAATATTGTAGGGCCATCACCCTGGCAACATAATATTGTAGGGCCATCACCCTGGCAACATAATATTGTAGGGCCATCACCCTGGCAACATAATATTGTAGGGCCATCACCCTGGCTACATAATATTGTAGGACCATCACCCTGGCAACATAATATTGTAGGGCCATCACTCTGGTAACATAATATTGTAGGGCCAGCACCCTGGCAACATAATATTGTAGGGCCATCACCCTGGCAACATAATATTGTAGGGCCATCACCCTGGCAACATAATATTGTAGGGCCATCACCCTGGCAACATAATATTGTAGGACCATCACCCTGGCAACATAATATTGTAGGGCCATCACTCTGGTAACATAATATTGTAGGACCATCACCCTGGCAACATAATATTGTAGGGCCATCACTCTGGTAACATAATATTGTAGGGCCAGCACCCTGGCAACATAATATTGTAGGACCATCACCCTGGCAACATAATATTGTAGGGCCATCACTATTTCCATCAGGTTTAGCATTATCACGAAACATTTTCCTGTATGTATCCAACACATATATGTTCTACCAAGTAAAAAGATGATCGATCTCGAAGAATAAATAATACCAACAGATGAGAAAGATTGGAATAACTTCACCGGATATTTACTGTATATTAAGTGAACATTACGGTGATGGTTCACGTTAAAACATTTATTTCTTCTACAAAGAAAATCTTATGAAGATTTCTGGGTTTCAAACCTTCCAAAATTATATTCTACTGGTATTACTCTATGTTTACCAGAAGGGTTTTGCATAACTGTGGGCTTTTCAATATAAGAAATTAATACTGTAACCCAATCTCTGTGACATTAATGCAGATTCATGGAAAATATTATTAATAATAATTATTATATAAAAGCCTATCCCGCAAATAATATATCTTTACATTTGTAATGACAGTGATTATCATACAAGAAGTCAACATTATGACAAATGCTCTTGTAATTAAAGGTGTGTTTAAGGAAGGTGTGAAGACTCACGTGTCTGCTGTGAGAGGAAGTTGATCCAGTGACACCACACATACCACCAGACACTCCTGTGTTGGCACCTTCTTTATCTTGAATTCTCGTTCCGACGATGCCAGAGGAGGACCCAGCTGCAGGAGAACATTTGTTATCCGTTTATTATCACATTTATTAATACTGATATAAGACGAAGAACCTGTTACTCAAACTATTAAGTGGTTCTTCCAAATGAAAATTGCCATTACAACTCGCTAACTTTTAGTCACGTACTGCCATCCACATTAATCCTTCACACAAAAACTATTTCAATGGGATGGTGGGAATATCTAAGACATGCTAATATTAGGATAAGATTTTGTTCGTATTTTTAACCCTAAGGTTTAGCCAGCCAGGATAACCCAAGAAAGTCAGTGAGTCGTCGAGAGCTTGTCTGTCGTATTTTCATTGTAGTGCTACAACCTTGTCCCTCAGGATGCCACCCACACCGGTCGACTAACACCCAGGTACCTACTTACCTGGGTGTAAGTGGATGGGGACAGTAGGTATAAGGAAACGCCCAATGTTTCCGGGATCGAACCCTTGACCTACCAGGCCACGGGATTACATATTTTACATATTACATATTTTATGGATCATATCCTCCTTGGGTTGCTACTTCAAGTTTGCTGAAAAAAACTTTGCTTCTTAGGAGCTCAAATTCACGTGTTTATATTTTCTATGTTAATCTGTTAAAGTCGGGTGACAATTTTTATAGTCTGGGTATTGTTAGTTATATCTAACTAAATTACATTTAAGAATAAATGTAATTTACGGTAAGTGAAGACAAGGTACATTAGTAACTTTTATGGGTTACCAAAACAAGGATAATCTCCCATTAAGACAATATATCAGATGAGAGTCGTTCTTGTACAAACTAGCAAAATGACCTAACTGACTCACGAAATCGTAATGACACGATTGTAAACAAACCATACCACGGGTGGGGATAGAACCCACGATCAGAGTCTGGAGTTTTGAGACTCTGATCGCGGGTTCTACCCCCGCCCGTGGTATGGTTTGGTTAAAATGACCTAATGAACTTATAAACTTTCTTGGGAAAATTATCACACAACATTCACTCTTAAGATTTATTGGAAAACTTATTATCCTAAACCAGTACCAGTTAATATACTACTGGAATTCCAGAAACTCTGCCTTGCAATAATAGTAATAATAATAATAATAATAATAATAATAATAATAATAATAATAATAATAATAGTGTAACATGGGTAGCCAAGTTTCGCTTGTATTCCTGAATGTGGAATATTTTGGAACTTTTATATTCCTCATCATCAGATCACCTGATATGACTTAAATCGGTACGAAGAGGTCATTTTTTTACAGTTTGGAATGAAAAACGAGGCTGATATATGCAATGTTGTACACTCCAAGTTCGAAGAGTTATGCAAGGAGCACAACCACCTTCCTTGGACGTGTTGCTTATTAACAGTAACACTTGTCTTTCACTGTATACAGAAAACCTACAGTCAACCATTTTCATCTGTTTAATCATCACTCGGCCCACGTTAAAAGGAGGACAGTTTCCAGCCTTTACCTCAACAATGAGGATCAGTAGCCCCAGCCTACCGGACAAAGACAGTGAATCAATCAAGCAATAATTCTCCAAATTAGGGTACCCTCAGCGGTTCATACAATCAACTTAAAGCAAAGCAACCAAGACTATGTCAGTGTGATAAATCCAGTTAACAAAAGAGTAGTCTACCACAGGAATGTTTGCAACACCTGTGTATGTAAACAGTATTACAGCTTCTCCATTAGTAAAAATAAAGCATTTATAACATACCACAACAATAAATGAAATATAAGATGACACTAAAAAGTTTTGAGGCGGGAACAGACAACAGAGCCCCACTGCATGCACTAGAAAGATAATATATGTTAGGTAATCATTATTGAAGGTTCGTTTATCAATCACGTGCCACCTAGCGGCTTTACCAGTTCAGTATAAAGCTTAATAACTGGAGAAAGTGAAAGATGAGGTAATCAGTCCCTCAACCCAAGATGGATGCTTATATAACGAGAGTCAAATACAGTGTAGTATTTGAAGACATCGTCACTTGTGGGCAGGACCCATTAGTGAAGTAGATCATGCCTGAAAATTGGGCCAGAGGTTAGAAAATAGGATGCAGAAGATATCCTCCTCAGGAATGTTCCATGGTGTTGCTGTGTCATCCAAGTATCATAACATTAATTAAGAGTATACAATACTGATAAGCCGGGAGAGTACCGGCGAATAAGAAGAAAAAAAAACTGCGTATCTTTATTTTGAAGTTTCACCAACCAGTGACTTTAGCAATTCAATACAGAGCTTATCGTATACAACCTGTTTGCTAACTTCTGGCACAACTCTTGGGCATGACCTCTTTCCACAAATGGGTCTCGCCTACCGGTGACTGTCTTCAGCTGCTTCACCTTATTTAACTCCATCATATAAGCTTACATCTTTCTGCCTATGCTTCAGATTTGTCAAAACATAGGTAGCGAACACCTTCAAGGCTGAGGGACTGATTAACTCATCTTCTAATGTCTCCAATTAATAAGCAGTGTTCAACTGACAAAGCCTCTGGATGGTGACACTTCAGAATGACGATACCTCCATCCACTACCCCCTACCCTGGCTCCAAAAAAAGGCACCACTCTCTGCCACACCACTCAGCACTCATATTATCACAATAGTGATAAGGTAGATCCGGAAAGAAAAAATATCACTTGCCTTAAAGTTCTTGTCTCCGAAAAGCCGATAGACAACCCTAAATCCCTGGATACTGGAGGCCTCAGAGTTCCACTGGATGATAACTGACTGATCCTTTCGATAAGCCTCCTGCACGATCACCTGCTGGAATAATATGGTTGCTGGAGTAAATAATGGTGCAGGGAATGGAGGAAGAATGCAAGTGGAGGAGTTTATAAGGGCGTGTGGAAATGAGACAATGATGTAGAGGAGTGAATAAGGGTGTAGTGAAGGGAGTAAGGAAGTACCGAAGGGCATAGGGAAGGAGAATAATGATATGGGAGTAACGGCGTTTGGGAAGGAAGAAGGGGAAGGAAACTGGACTAGTAAGCGTTTTTTTACATAAACGGAATGCAATAAGATTAGGACCAGTCACTAGTAGTGCTCCACAGCGATCAGTTTTTTGTCCCTTTTTGTTCATAATCTATATTAATGATAGTGTGAGGAAAAAGCCCTTAAAACGTAAGGATTATGGTTGTTTAGACACCCAGGAACCATTAGCGTGTTACCGCCGGCACTACCATCTAGCGGGCTGAGACTAAACTTCAGTTCCTCGGGTCTGATTTGCTTTAATTTCTACTCCTGATGGCATTAACCTTACCTAGTGTGGGTTAAAGTTTGGAGAAGCACTTCACTCCACTCTTCTCCTGATCAGCTCTGTTACTGGCCTGGCCAACCAGGGCAGACGCTAATTAATTGGAGCAAGACCCCTGTCTGTAGGACGTAGTGGGACATTACGACTCCTCACCTCTGAAATCTGAAGTGTGGTACTACGACCACGTAGTGACAGGAATTCCAGAACATCGAACCAACACCGCCACCCAGGATAACCAACATCATTTCTTCTAAACATCATCAGATCATCATCCTGGGAATAAGATACTCCTGTCCCAACATCCTACTACAACCACAACGACCAAGTTTTTTATTTCTTTTTAATTAAAATCTTTAGAAAATTATCTTCGTTATTATTCTTCAGGTCATCCATTCATTTATTTTTCCATTCTTTTATTCAGACGGAAGGCGTCCCCCTGACAATTTACTTCTCATTCCATCGAGATCTGACGTCTCCGCCCTCTAAGTCGAACCCCTTATACAGTTTATATTTAAGGAGGAAATCAACAATAGTTTTTCTGTATGTTTTACTAAAATGTGGCAAGAAACTTCATTTCAGTGTTTATTGGAAACTCTCCAACCAAAGCTCTCTTCCCCAGTACCATTCAACCCATGACTCAAAAACTAAACGTAGTATTCTCTTAAGCCTTAAGGTTTTATCTAAGAGTTCTCCGCATCTGTATACCTGGAGGATGTTCCGCGGCCCTGTCTATCACCAGGCCTCGCGGTGGATCACGGCCTGATAAATCAGGCTGTTACTGCCGACCACACGTAACACAACACGAGAACCACAGCCCGGATGGTTAGGTACTGCCTTTAGGTGTCCGTGCAGCTTCCTCTAGAAGACAGCTAAGAGGGTCTAGTGAATTTCTTGAGTGATCTGTCCCAGAAAAAAATTTCACCGAACTACACAACCCTCGATACTTCAGTCACTGCTTACGAGGGATCTATAGCATATCACTGCTGACGAGGGACCTATAGCATCAGTCACTGCTGACGAGGGACCTATAGCATCAGTCACTGCTGACGAGGGACCTATAGCATCAGTCACTGCTGACGAGGGACCTATAGCATCAGTCACTGCTGACGAGGGACCTATAGCATCAGTCACTGCTGACGAGGGACCTATAGCATCAGTCACTGCTGACGAGGGACCTATTGCATCAGTCACTGCTGACGAGGGACCTATAGCATCAGTCACTGCTGACGAGGGACCTATTACCTGGAGTTTACCTGGAGAGAGTTTCGGGGGTCAACGCCCCCGCGGCCCGGTCTGTGACCAGGCCTCCTGGTGGATCAGCGCCTGATCAACCAGGCTGTTGCTGCTGGCTGCACGCAAACCAACGTACGAGCCACAGCCCGGCTGATCAGGAACTGACTTTAGGTGCTTGTCCAGTGCCAGCTTGAAGACTGCCAGGGGTCTGTTGGTAATCCCCCTTATGTGTGCTGGGAGGCAGTTGAACAGTCTTGGGCCCCTGACACTTATTGTATGGTCTCTTAACGTGCTAGTGACACCCCTGCTTTTCATTGGGGGGATGGTGCATCGTCTGCCAAGTCTTTTGCTTTCGTAGTGAGTGATTTTCGTGTGCAAGTTCGGTACTAGTCCCTCTAGGATTTTCCAGGTGTATATAATCATGTATCTCTCCCTCCTGCGTTCCAGGGAATACAGGTTTAGAAACCTCAAGCGCTCCCAGTAATTGAGGTGTTTTATCTCCGTTATGCGCGCCGTGAAAGTTCTCTGTACATTTTCTAGGTCGGCAATTTCACCTGCCTTGAAAGGTGCTGTTAGAGTGCAGCAATATTCCAGCCTAGATAGAACAAGTGACCTGAAGAGTGTCATCATGGGCTTGGCCTCCCTAGTTTTGAAGGTTCTCATTATCCATCCTGTCATTTTTCTAGCAGATGCGATTGATACAATGTTATGGTCCTTGAAGGTGAGATCCTCCGACATAATCACTCCCAGGTCTTTGACGTTGGTGTTTCGCTCTATTTTGTGGCCAGAATTTGTTTTGTACTCTGATGAAGATTTAATTTCCTCATGTTTACCATATCTGAGTAATTGAAATTTCTCATCGTTGAACTTCATATTGTTTTCTGCAGCCCACTGAAAGATTTGGTTGATGTCCGCCTGGAGCCTTGCAGTGTCTGCAATGGAAGACACTGTCATGCAGATTCGGGTGTCATCTGCAAAGGAAGACACGGTGCTGTGGCTGACATCCTTGTCTATGTCGGATATGAGGATGAGGAACAAGATGGGAGCTAGTACTGTGCCTTGTGGAACAGAGCTTTTCACCATAGCTGCCTCGGACTTTACTCTGTTGACGACTACTCTCTGTGTTCTGTTAGTGAGGAAATTATAGATCCATCGACCGACTTTTCCTGTTATTCCTTTAGCGCGCATTTTGTGCGCTATTACGCCATGGTCACACTTGTCGAAGGCTTTTGCAAAGTCTGTATATATTACATCTGCATTCTTTTTGTCTTCTAGTGCATTTAGGACCTTGTCGTAGTGATCCAGTAGTTGAGACAGACAGGAGCGACCTGTTCTAAACCCATGTTGCCCTGGGTTGTGTAACTGATGGGTTTCTAGATGGGTGGTGATCTTGCTTCTTAGGACCCTTTCAAAGATTTTTATGATATGGGATGTTAGTGCTATTGGTCTGTAGTTCTTTGCTGTTGCTTTACTGCCCCCTTTGTGGAGTGGGGCTATGTCTGTTGTTTTTAGTAACTGAGGGACGACCCCCGTGTCCATGCTCCCTCTCCATAGGATGGAAAAGGCTCGTGATAGGGGCTTCTTGCAGTTCTTGATGAACACAGAGTTCCATGAGTCTGGCCCTGGGGCAGAGTGCATGGGCATGTCATTTATCGCCTGTTCGAAGTCATTTGGCGTCAGGATAACATCGGATAGGCTTGTGTTAATCAAATTTTGTGGCTCTCTCATAAAAAATTCATTTTGATCTTCGACTCTCAGTCTGGTTAGCGGCTTGCTAAAAACTGAGTCATATTGGGACTTGAGTAGCTCACTCATTTCCTTGCTGTCATCTGTGTAGGACCCATCTTGTTTAAGTAGGGGCCCAATACTGGGCGTTGTTCTCGATTTTGATTTGGCATAGGAGAAGAAATACTTTGGGTTTCTTTCGATTTCATTTATAGCTTTTAGTTCTTCCCGCGATTCCTGACTCCTAAAGGATTCTTTTAGCTTAAGTTCGATGCTTGCTATTTCTCTGACCAGTGTCTCCCTGCGCATTTCAGATATATTGACCTCTTTTAGCCGCTCTGTTATTCTTTTCCGTCGCCTGTAAAGGGAGCGCCTGTCTCTTTCTATTTTACATCTACTCCTCCTTTTTCTTAGAGGAATAAGCCTTGTGCATACATCGAGTGCCACCGAGTTAATCTGTTCTAGGCATAAGTTTGGGTCTGTGTTGCTTAGTATATCTTCCCAGCTTATATCGGTTAGGACTTGGTTTACTTGGTCCCACTTTATGGTTTTGTTATTGAAGTTGAATTTGGTGAATGCTCCCTCGTGACTAGTCTCATTTTGTCGGTCTGGGGCTCCTCGCATACATGTCTGAACCTCAATTATGTTGTGATCTGAGTATATTGTTTTTGATATGGTGACATTTCTTATCAGATCATCATTGTTAGTGAATATGAGGTCTAGTGTATTCTCCAGTCTAGTAGGCTCTATTATTTGCTGGTTTAAATTGAATTTTGTGCAGAGATTTAAAAGCTCGTGTGAGTGTGAGTTTTCATCAGAGCTGCCTCCTGGTGTTATTACTGCAACAATATTATTTGCTATATTCCTCCATTTTAGGTGCCTTAAGTTGAAATCCCCCAGGAGCAAGATGTTGGGTGCAGGAGCTGGAAGATTTTCCAGACAGTGGTCAATTTTTAACAGCTGTTCCTGGAATTGCTGGGATGTTGCATCCGGAGGCTTGTAGACTACCACAATGACTAGGTTCTGGTTCTCGACCTTTACTGCTAAAACTTCCACTACGTCATTTGAGGCATTAAGCAGTTCTGTACAAACAAGTGACTCTGCAATGTACAGGCCAACCCCCCCCTTTTGCCTGTTCACTCTGTCACATCTGTATAGGTTGTAACCTGGGATCCATATTTCATTGTCCAAGTGATCCTTTATGTGGGTCTCAGTGAAAGCCGCAAACATTGCCTTTGCCTCTGCAAGCAGTCCACGGATGAAAGGTATTTTGTTGTTTGTTGCTGGCTTTAGACCCTGTATATTTGCAAAGAAGAATGTTATCGGACTGGTGGTATTGTTGGTACTGGGGGGGGATTTTTTTTCCGGCATTAGTATCTGTATCTGTTGGTTTGGAGTGGAGGCCATCGACTGTGGTTTCACTCCAGGAATGACTGGATTTGGTGTACGATTTCTGCCATTTCCTGCCAGTTTTTTTTCCTTCCTGGCACTAAAAAACCTCTCCCTCTTGAGTGGCTGTGGCTACCCAGGTTTTCCCATGGCCTGGATGTTTTGTATCTTTTTGTCCCCTTTAGATGGTATGCCTGGCAATTTAAGTTATAGCACAGTCTTTCCTGTACTGAAGAGGTACACATTTCAGGGTGAAAAAGCTTACAGGAAGGGAGTTTGCATTTTCCTGTTGTCATATAGGCATGGCATTTTCTAGGGTGGTCATAGTTGCACGTCCCATCTGTTTTTCCAGATTTCCCATGCCAGCAGATACCAAGTGCATAGTATGTGCACAGGCTTGGTTTCCGCTTGCCTTGGGTTTCTGTGACTGTATTCCCTGTTGGTGCATGTTTCCCTGTCTTACTTCTATCCTCCCTAGCACCAACAATGGAGCTCCCACCAGTTGTTTTTGGTAATTTATCCTCACTATTGCTATTGGAGTCCTCTTGTTTGCTATTTCCTGCGGTATTTCTAGTTTGCAATATTGGTTTTATCTTATCTTTGACTACACTTGTTTCCCTACTATGGCTCCTGTCCCCTATGAGGTCATTTATATGTATTCCTTCCTGCGTATAATTCCCGACTACCTGGACAAAATCTCCAGCTTCACCATTACTGTCTCCCAGGACAGTATCTCCAGCTTCACCATTTCTGTCTCCCAGGACAGAACCTCCAGCTTCACCATTACTGTCTCCCAGGACAGCACCTCCAGCTTTACTATTACTGTCTCCCAGGACATCACCTCCAGCCTTACAGTTTGTGACTACATGGCCAGTATCAAGGGCAGTACCATTCAGCCCAGACTTTTTATGTTCCCATCTGTTGTAGAAAGCTTCCAGGTTTTCTATGAAAGCAGCTTTGATGTTGTCCTCTTTTAATACCCTTGTGATTTTAGTCCACAGATTTTCCTCATTTGGGCATACCCAGAAACACTTCTCTGTTTTAATACTGCTTGTAGCTAGTTCTGGGATATCTGCACAAGGGGCATGACACCAATTTCCACAAAAATGACAATTTATCCATGTGGAAGCCCGTTTGTTTGACTGACCACAGACTACACACAGCTTCATAATGATTTGAATGGTTGATTTACTGCAATTCTACTAGCAACCTCTTGAATATTATATTAATAACCTTAAATGAAGCTCTAGCTATTTGTATTTCTGTTTCTAACTCTTTTTGTATATTGGACAGCTTACCGTCACGTTCACTGCTGACGAGGGACCTATAGCATCAGTCACTGCTGACGAGGGAACTATAACATCAATCAATGCTGACGAGAGAACTATAACATCAATCACTGCTGACGAGAGACCTATAGCATCAATGACTGATGACGAGAGAACTATAACATCAATCACTGCTGACGAGGGACCTATAACATCAATCACTGCTGACGAGGGACCTATAACATCAATCACTGCTGACAAGGGACCTATAACATCAATCACTGCTGACGAGGGACCTATAACATCAATTCACCTAGACCTGACACCACCGAAAAGGGATATAAAATCCTCCGAACAACTTATATGCCAAATACATTCCCAAGCTTCTTTCCAACTGCATAACCACCCTTGCCTCTACTACCAACAATGGCATCGCCTCAAAAACACTAGCAACATAACTTATGCAGGAGGGTATACCACTCCATAAAAATTTACGAAATCTACGTGGATGAAAGAGATCACAAGCGCATTTTAGAGCACCAATACGGCAGCAGGAGAGAAAATTTCAACAACGCCTGCATAATACATCGCAATTCTCACAACCACTTGAAAAATTTAACTGCTGCACAATATCGTAACTGCCAGGGAGGACAACACTCGGCATTTCCATTTTCAATCGGAACACTTTCTACATTTTAGATGTACCTCTTGCCAGAAAACTTCTTGGACGTTTTCAAATCTGTGACCTAACGCGCTACTACTCTACTCCTCTCTTACCAAATTTATTTGTTTGTGGATTAGCTAACTGCATACACGAAACGTTGTCAATAAATGTTTCCTATAACTGCTTTGTGTCTTTTCCATTATGCCTGTATCTCACATCATTACCAACCCAACTCTATTACTGTTCTTATGTAAGGGTGTAAGGAGGGATTCAACGTTTAACTAAAGGCGTAGTGAAAGTAGTTAAGGATGCGTGAGAGTAAAGGTTTAGAGAAGGAATTAAGAATATTAAAGATATATTGGAAAATGGTGAATGAGAGTACATATCAAGTGCTGCTGTGGAATACGAAAGCTTATTTATATCCTATTAATTATTATACTGCGTTGCTACTCTCTGAATATGTGATTTTAGTTTTTAAAAAGGATCACTATTGATGAAATGTATAATACCATAACCACTAAAACCCATTTACCTTGTCTTCGTAGGGTCCCTGTGCTTGGCCACTGAAGTTGTCCAGTGAAGATGAGTCGTCGTTCCTGAGTATCAGACTGGGTCTGGACACGGTGGAAGGCACTGCCTGGGATAATGGACGCTCTAGGCGGGATGGCCGACGCTGCGATCTTGTGGGCAGTACTTCTAGGGGTAGCCTCAGGACAGGTTCTTTATCTATACCCAGGTCCTGCCCTCCTGGACCCCATTTTAAGGAGCTCACACTCCCCTCAATTTCTAGTTCCTCTTCAGGGGTTGAAGCAGCAAGATGTTTCAACGATCCACTTTGGAATAAAGTCATCTGTGAGGGCACACAGGTGTCATTTAGTAAATGAAGGATAGCTAGCAAGCTTAAGAAAAATCACTAAGAATGATATCTTGTCAAAATAGTGTTAGAAAGTCAAGTTAAAACTTGCAACCATTTAAGAAAAGATAAAAGTGTCATACATATAACAACTGTGAACATCTGTTGCCACAAACTAGACGACATATCTAAAAGATTTTTTAATGTAATGGAATATTTTTTGTAATGAATTCAGATATTCACAAATGATTTATGGAAAACTTATAAATACATGTATAAATCAAACCATCCTGCATATTCCTTTCTTATAAAAATACACTGAATATGTTAAATAACGTTTATATGTGGAAGATTTGCTTTAAAATCGTTATTTCCCAACCATTGATAATTTATGTTTACCTGGAGAGAGTTCCGGGGGTCAACGCCCCCGCGGCCCGGTCTGTGACTAGGCCTCCTGGTGGATCAGAGCCTGATCAACCAGGCTGTTACTGCTGGCTGCACGCAAACCAACGTACGAGCCACAGCCCGGCTGGTCAGGAACCGACTTTAGGTGCTTGTCCAGTGCCAGCTTGAAGACTGCCAGGGGTCTGTTGGTAATCCCCCTTATGTATGCTGGGAGGCAGTTGAACAGTTTCGGGCCCCTGACACTTATTGTATAGTCTCTTAACGTGCTAGTGACACCCCTGCTTTTCATTGGGGGGATGTTGCATCGTCTGCCAAGTCTTTTGCTTTCGTAGTGAGTGATTTTCGTGTGCAAGTTCGGTACTAGTCCCTCTAGGATTTTCCAGGTGTATATAATCATGTATCTCTCCCGCCTGCGTTCCAGGGAGTACAGGTTTAGGAACCTCAAGCGCTCCCAGTAATTGAGGTGTTGTATCTCCGTTATGCGCGCCGTGAAGGTTCTCTGTACATTTTCTAGGTCAGCAATTTCACCTGCCTTGAAAGGTGCTGTTAGTGTGCAGCAATATTCCAGCCTAGATAGAACAAGTGACCTGAAGAGTGTCATCATGGGCTTGGCCTCCCTAGTTTTGAAGGTTCTCATTATCCATCCTGTCATTTTTCTAGCAGATGCGATTGATACAATGTTATGGTCCTTGAAGGTGAGATCCTCCGACATGATCACTCCCAGATCTTCGACGTTGGTGTTTCGCTCTATTTTGTGGCCAGAATTTGTTTTGTACTCTGATGAAGATTTAATTTCCTCGTGTTTACCATATCTGAGTAATTGAAATTTCTCATCGTTGAACTTCATATTGTTTTCTGCAGCCCACTGAAAGATTCGGTTGATGTCCGCCTGGAGCCTTGCAGTGTCTGCAATGGAAGACACTGTCATGCAGATTCGGGTGTCATCTGCAAAGGAAGACACGGTGCTGTGGCTGACATGTAATGTATATATATATATAAAAAACTTGCACAGCTGAGAAGGAAAATAAGTTTATCATACAAAAATCATACGTTCTTAAGATGCATACTTTTGCATAAAACAATGTACGTGATTGCTTTAATTAAGACAAGGAATCAAGGTAGTATCAAATACCAACATGTATGTAACTAAGACAGGTATAATACTAGTGCATTTATTATGGAAGCAGAGTGTCAACCTAATAAAGAGACTAGAAAAACGGCATATTAAACACCAGTGGGACAGGTTAAGTGTAGATCGTAGAGGGTCACAGCATTGAAAGATGTCAGGAACAAAATCCGGTCACCTGATCGATGTGTTTTAACGGAGTAATATTTATTTCGTCAAAACACCGACATATTAAACTTAATGATGTTCTGAACGATTGTAATTAGACGGGGCAATAGTCGCTTAGTCTAGGCACAATTTTTGTAAGTCATTCTCCTGGTAGCCAGTCTCCTTTCATCCCACATGTTAGGTAAAATTGCCTCATATATATATATATATATATATATATATATATATATATATATATATATATATATATATATATATATATATATATATATATAAATATGGCTTACACCGATGACTGCCAAGAAATGGTGTTTACTGAGCCATTAATCAGACTAAGGGTCGACAATATGAATTATTTTTTGATAATTTCTGAGATAACCTTATTACCACTGGACTTTGGAAAAGGCGATTAACGACATGCCCACGCACTCTGCCCCAGGCCCAGACTCGTGAATCTCAGTGTTCATCATTAACTGCCAGAAATGCCCTCATGCATGTGACAGTCATATATCTCTGCCTGAAAATCGAACCAATTACCCTTCGGTTGTGATTCGAATGGTCTACCATTGAGACATGGTCACCTCTGAAGGGTTAATGAAAATCAATCACTGACCTGGGTCTGCAGAGTGGCTGAGGTGCGAGTTCTGGTGTATGGGGTCGGGGTAAACACCGAGTCAGGAATCGTTGTAGGTGCTAACTCTGTCGTGGGCAAGTATGCTGTGGGCAGGACTGGTTGAGAGGAGCTGGAGAGTGGGTAGGTGCTGTTGCAGAAAAGGTTGTTGAAGTTAAGCTGGTAGAAAGAGAGGTTACGGTACTCTGGTGGTTGCCCACAAAACTGAGGGTTGCGTTCTCGTGATGTTACCTGCAAGTCGTACTCGAGTATCCACTGAGAGATCCAAAACAATCTGCAGTCACAGTTCAAAAACGGACCACCTGAAGCAATCATAATGTTTATAACTCAGAATATTTGTTAGTCAAAATATATAATAAAGTTAAATATTATATAACGTACAGGGACTCGATGATATCAACTCAGTCTCTTCAATAATTAATATCTAAACAAGTATAATTTTACATTGAACGACCTCTGTAATTCATAGGTCGATGGAAAAAAAACTTAGTGGGACTGCAGAGTTTAGAAGGTTAATTCCATTATATGACAGACTGACTTCAGGACACTTTTCTGTTTCCTAACAAAATACCATCAAAGAATAGAGGACCCTGATGATTAACTGGTATGAAATTTTGATAAAAAGGTAAAACCTCTCGTTTCATAGACTGACAAACTGTGTACAAAACAGAGTGCATAGAAACCATAAGGGGACCTGATTGTGCTATATACAAGTAACCCCACACTAAGAGACTTGAAACTTCTGACGACGTTTTGATCTGACTTGGACCATTAATACACAACACACAAAACACGAGGTGGTGGCCCGGTGGCCTGGTGGCTAAAGCTCCCGCTTCACACACGGAGGGCCCGGGTTCGATTCCCGGCGGGTGGAAACATTCGACACGTTTCCTTACACCTGTTGTCCTGTTCACCAGCAGCAAATAGGTACCTGGGTGTTAGTCGACTGGTGTGGGTCGCATCCTGGGGGACAAGATTAAGGACCCCAATGGAAATAAGTTAGACAGTCCTCGATGACGCACTGACTTTCTTGGGTTATCCTGGGTGGCTAACCCTCCGGGGTTAAAAATCCGAACGAAATCTTATCTTATCTTAACGGAGCCAGATTATATACGAGAGCGCGGGGCGGGGAACGAGACAGCTAGAACGGCGGCGGCGGCGGCGGCAGTAGTAGTAGTAGTGATAAAGATGGCAATAAGAATGTAGTACTGACAGTGAAAAAAAGGAGAGTTGAGTGTTAGCGAAGAAATAGCAGTAATGACACTGGAGGTAGACTGAGAAGTATTATAGTCTGACAATATTTGCACTTATTAATACTTTCATTATAATTATTACAATTATTCTTATTGCCTGACGTTAACCTAATATATATTAGCCGGACTGAAAAGTGAGAAAAATAATGCCTACACTTGAAACATGGCTGAGAATGTTACGTTGCTCTTCGGAATGTCACAACAAACTGTTATGTCTTCACTCTCCTAGCAAGACAACTACGGTATTAAATAAACGATGGCGAATGTCTCTCTGGGTCTCCCTGCTCTGGTGGGAAGCGGCAGATATAGTAACAAAATTATGCTTTCCCACTAAACAATTCTGATTTAATTTTGCTGACTAAGCACAGATCTACATTATATGTTTTATGCTAAATATAACCCATTTGCATACATACTGTAGAAGTCTTTGCCATTACATACCTAGAGAGAGTCCCTTGAGGGAGGTGAGGTGTGTGAAAGCCTGAGCAGGCAGAGTAGTGAGGGGGTTACCGTCCAGGGCGAGAAGTCGTAAGGACTTCACTTGACTGAAAGCATTAACGGGAACCTCGGTAATCATGTTGAACCCGATGTCCAGAACCTGCACCACACACTCTCATCAGTTACCAGATTAAAAGGTAAAATTGCAACACCAATATAAATTACATACACAACACAAATGAATTGTATGAAAATCTGAAAAAACAGCTGTCCAGCTCTAGTGCAAACTGTGGGGACCCAAGGCCTCAGAGAAGTGGAATAATCAAACGGCTTCAGTTACTTCTTTCTGAAGCCGTTTGAATATTCAACTTCTCCCACCCCGTCTTTAGAGATTTACAATACGTGTATTTCTTTATGTAATGTGGTACACATGCTTAAAAGGTACAATGATGGTACATTATCATCGGGAGCGCTAAACCCGTAAGGATTATACAGTCCCTGTGGGGAGGGGAAGTGATGGAAGGTATTCAGGCTCAATTCAGGGAAGTGGAGCACAGATCAAACTCCTTAGATCAAGAGCCCCTCACCAGCGTCAAGGAACCTCCCTTGAGGGTTCACTGATGGTACAGAGAGGGAGTATACAATACATGACATTTAAGGGATACAAGTACATATAGCAATGTGTATATAAAATATTACATTACAACAATGTCATACAGCTCCTCAGAGTGGAGAGTGTACTCAAAATGCAACAGGTTATTACCCCTCTGAACTGCAACACTCAGTCCCTGGAATAGAAAACTAGATGCCCTTAGATCCTTCGTTGCATCGATAAGTCTTTTACCTAGCTCCTTGGGAAATATGGATGCGCTCTTTCCCAATGGGCTGAGGGTCTCTAAGCATACAGGAAGAAACAAAGATGGATAAAAATATATTTCATTGTGTTTGTTTATTATTAAATTATTATAAACCTATCTAAAATATATTTAGTTGGCTTACGCTAAATTAAACTGCGCTTGTTATAGTAAGGTTAGGTAAGTTTTCTACGGTGCCTCGTGGCCTGGTGGCAATATCTCTCGCTTCACACGGTGAGGGTCCGGGTTCCTTACACCGGTTGTCTATGTTCACATATCAGTAAAATGGGTATCTGGGTGTTAGTCGACTGGTGTGGGTCGCATCCTGGGACAAAACTGACCTAATTTGCCCGAAATGCTCTGCATAACAAGGGGCTTTCTATATAGTAGTATGTCACTGATTTATTATTATTAAAGATTTGCCGGTATTCTCCCGGCCCGGGCCTTTTCCAAGTGGTGGCCCGGCCTTGGTTCCCTGTCTAGGGAGTGTCTGTGACCTAAGTCTCCCATGGAAGTAGGCACAAGTACCCCTTCATCTTTGGGACCAACTGTCCCCAGGCCTAGCCACATTCCCCGCCCTCACGGGGCTCGTAGGAAGAAGCTAGGTCTCTCTGGTCTGCCATCCCCGCCCCAAGGGGGTTATTGGGAATGGCAGTCTTGTGAGCTGCAAGCTCTGGCTCAGGCACCTACCCTGCCCTAGAAGGGCTGGGCATGGTGTCGATCATGTCATTGATGTCAGCTATGACTGTATACCTTGTAAATGTACTTGTAGAAATAAAGATATTATATTATACTATTTTAAGGTTCTTTTGGTACAAAATTATTAATTTTTACATTAATATAAACGAAAAAATGTATCTTTAAATGTATACGAGAAATTTTTAGAAAGGATTAATTTTAAACGAGTTCTTGCTGAAGGATCAATTGCACCTATTTGGCACGACACTGGTCAGAGAAACAGCCAACATCGAGCGTAACCTAAAGGAATCTTACAGGAGACAAGAAACGCGGGAAGAATTAGAAGCCAGAAATGAAACTGAAAGAAATCCGAAATATTTCTTTTCTTATGTCAGATTTAAGTCGAGAACAACATTCAGTATTGGGCCCCTACTTAGACGAGATGGATCCTACACAGATGACAGCAAGGAAATGAGTGAGCTACTCGAGTCCCAGTATGACGCGGCTTTTAGCCAAAGCTTTCGACAAGTGTGACTATGGTGTAATAGCACATAAAATGTATGATAAAGAAATAATAGGAAAAGTTGGTAGGTGGATCTATAACCTCCTGATAAATAGCACAAAAAGAGTAATAGTAAACAGAGTAAAGTCCCAGGCAGCTACGGTGAAAAGCTCTGTTCCACAAGTCACAATACTCCCTCCTATTCTATTCCTCATCCTCATTTCTGACATAGACAGATGTAAGCCATAGCTCCGTGTCTTCCTTTGCGGATGACATCCGGATTACCATGGCAGTGACCTCTATCGAAGACACCGCGAGACTCCAAACGGACATCAACCAGATCTTCGAATGGGCCACTCAAAACAATATGAAGTTCAACGAGGAGAAATTTCAACTACTCAGATATGGAAAACTTCAGAAAATTAAAAATGTATCTGGGTACACGACAATTTCTAACCATACAATAGAGCGGAAAAGAAATGTGAAGGACCTGGGAGTGATAATGTCAGAGGATCTCGCCTTCAAAGACCACAACAATCTATCTACCTCATCTGCTAGGAAAATGATAGGATGTATAATGAAAACCTTCAAAACTAAGAACGCAAAGCCCATGATGATCCTCTTCAAATCGCTTGTTCTCTCTAGGCTAGAATAATGCTGTATCTCAGTAGTAGTAACCAGTTACCAGTCTCAGTAGTAGTAACCAGTTACCAGTAACCGTCCGTTGACTCAACGACCAACCGTCTCTGCCTGAGTCACGGTCTTTCATATTGTGCTGACCTCAGCAGTATTCAAAGGCCCCCTCACATAGGGTACTGCAGCCGGCTAGTCAGTATTACGAGTGTAACCAAGGAGATAGGTAGGGCTGGCAAGGGCTCTCTCCACATAACAGCAATTATACGTAATAACAGCCTACGTGAGTATTTCTTCCCTAATCCACGTATCGAACTCCCACATGATATGTACACTAACGGTCCCCTTCAAGGCAGGTGAAATTGCTGACCTGGAGAGTGTACAAAGAACTTTCACGGCACACATAAGTACGATAAAGCACCTAAATTACTGGAAACGGTTGAAGGCCCTTGATTTGTATTCTCTGGAACACAGGCGAGAGAGATACATGATAATGTACACTTGGAAGGTCCCGGAGGGATTGATACCAAACTTGCACATGAAAATCACTCCCTATGAAAGCAAAAGACGTAGCAGGAGATGTAACATTCCCCCGATGAAAAGCAGGGGCGCCACGAGTACACTGAGAGACAATACAGTAAGTGTCCGAGGCCCAAGACTGTTCAACTCTCTCCCAGTATACATAAGGGGGATTACCAATAGACCCCTGGCTGTCTTCAAGAAGGCTTTGGACAGGCACATAAAGTCCGTACCTGATCAGCAGGGCTGTGGTTCGTACATCGGATTACATGCAGCCAACAGTAACAGCCTGGTTGATCGGGCCTTGACCCACTATGAGGCCTGGTCACAGACTCGTCCGCGGGGGCGTTGACCTCCGTTATTCATATAATTATATATATATTATATATATATATATATATATATATATATATATATATATATATATATATATATATATATATATATATATATATATATATATATATATATATATATATATATATATATATATATATACACACAAATAACCCGCATATAAAAGAGAGAAGCTTACGACGACGTTTCGGTCCGACTTGGACCATTGACAAAGTCGTCGTAAGCTTCTCTCTTTTATGTGCGAGTTATTTGTGTATCGTTCCAGTCACGGTATTGTGCCTTTTTGTTATTATATATATATATATATATATATATATATATATATATATATATATATATATATATATATATATATATATATATATATATATATATATATATTATTATTATTATTATCACACTGGCCGATTCCCACCAAGTCAGGGTGGCCCGAAAAAGAAAAACTTTCACCATCATTCACTCCATCACTGTCTTGCCGGAAGGGTGCTTTACACTACAGATTTTAAACTGCAACATTAACACCCCTCCTTCAGAGTGCAGGCACTGTACTTCCCATCTCCAGGACTCAAGTCCGGCCTGCCGGTTTCCCTGAACCCCTTCATAAATGTTACTTTGCTCACACTCCAACAGCACGTCAAGTATTAAAAACCATTTGTCTCCATTCACTCCTATCAAACACGCTCACGCATGCCTGCTGGAAGTCCAAGCCCCTCGCACACAAAACCTCCTTTACCCCCTCTCTCCAACCTTTCCTAGGCCGACCCCTACCCCGCCTTCCTTCCACTACAGACTGATACACTCTTGAAGTCATTCTGTTTCGCTCCATTCTCTCTACATGTCCGAACCACCTCAACAACCCTTCCTCAGCCCTCTGGACAACAGTTTTGGTAATCCCGCACCTCCTCCTAACTTCCAAACTACGAATTCTCTGCATTATATTCACACCACACATTGCTCTCAGACATGACATCTCCACTGCATCCAGCCTTCTCCTCGCTGCAACATTCATCACCCATGCTTCACACCCATATAAGAGCATTGGTAAAACTATACTCTCATACATTCCCCTCTTTGCCTCCAAGGACAAAGTTCTTTGTCTCCACAGACTCCTAAGTGCACCACTCACTCTTTTCCCCTCATCAATTCTATGATTCACCTCATCTTTCATAGACCCATCCGCTGACACGTCCACTCCCAAATATCTGAATACATTCACCTCCTCCATACTCTCTCCCTCCAATCTGATATTCAATCTTTCATCACCTAATATTTTTGTTATCCTCATAACCTTACTCTTTCCTGTATTCACCTTTAATTTTCTTCTTTTGCACACCCTTACCAAATTCATCCACCAATCTCTGCAACTTCTCTTCAGAATCTCCCAAGAGCACAGTGTCATCAGCAAAGAGCAGCTGTGACAACTCCCACTTTGTGTGTGATTCTTTATCTTTTAACTCCACGCCTCTTGCCAAGACCCTCGCATTTACTTCTCTTACAACCCCATCTATAAATATATTAAACAACCACGGTGACATCACACATCCTTGTCCCTCTTTCCTACATACTCTAACTTGAGCCTCACTATCCTCGTAAAAACTCTTCACTGTTTTCAGTAACCTACCTCCTACACCATACACTTGCAACATCTGCCACATTGCCCCCCTATCCACCCTGTCATACGCCTTTTCCAAATCCATAAATGCCACAAAGACCTCTTTAGCTTTATCTAAATACTGTTCACTTATATGTTTCACTGTAAACACCTGGTCCACACACCCCCTACCTTTCCTAAAGCCTCCTTGTTCATCTGCTATCCTATTCTCCGTCTTACTCTTAATTCTTTCAATAATAACTCTACCATACACTTTACCAGGTATACTCAGCAGACTTATCCCCCTATAATTTTTGCACTCTCTTTTATCCCCTTTGCCTTTATACAAAGGAACTATGCATGCTCTCTGCCAATCCCTAGGTACCTTACCCTCTTCCATACATTTATTAAATAATTGCACCAACCACTCCAAAACTATATCCCCACCTGCTTTTAACATTTCTATCTTTATCCCATCAATCCCGGCTGCCTTACCCCCTTTCATTTTACCTACTGCCTCACGAACTTCCCCCACACTCACAACTGGCTCTTCCTCACTCCTACAAGATGTTATTCCTCCTTGCCCTATACACGAAATCACAGCTTCCCTATCTTCATCAACATTTAACAATTCCTCAAAATATTCCCTCTATCTTCCCAATACCTCTAACTCTCCATTTAATAACTCTCCTCTCCTATTTTTAACTGACAAATTCATTTGTTCTCTAGGCTTTCTTAACTTGTTAATCTCACTCCAAAACTTTTTCTTATTTTCAACAAAATTTGTTGATAACATCTCACCCACTCTCTCATTTGCTCTCTTTTTACATTGCTTCACCACTCTCTTAACCTCTCTTTTTCTCCATATACTCTTCCCTCCTTGCATCACTTCTACTTGCTAACTTTTTCTCCCTTACTACTCTCTTTACATCATTCCACCAGTCGCTCCTCTTCCCTCCCGCACCCACTTTCCTGTAACCACAAACTTCTGCTGAACACTAACACTACATTTTTAAACCTACCCACTACCTCTTCGACCCCATTGCCTATGCTTTCATTAGCCCATCTATCCTCCAATAGCTGTTTATATCTTACCCTAACTGCCTCCTCTTTTAGTTAATAAACCTTCACCTCTCTCTTCCCTGATGCTTCTATTCTCCTTGTATCCCATCTACCTTTTACTCTCAGTGTAGCTACAACTAGAAAGTGATCTGATATATCTGTGGCCCCTCTATAAACATGTACATCCTGAAGTCTACTCAACAGTCTTTTATCTACCAATACATAATCCAACAAACTACTGTCATTTCGCCCTACATCATATCTTGAATACTTATTTATCCTCTTTTTCTTAAAATATGTATTACCTATAACTAAACCCCTTTCTATACAAAGTTCAATCAAAGGGCTCCCATTATCATTTACACCTGGCACCCCAAACTTACCTACCACACCCTCTCTAAAAGTTTCTCCTACTTTAGCATTCAGGTCCCCTACCACAATTACTCTCTCACTTGGTTGAAAGGCTGCTATACATTCACTTAACATCTCGCAAAATCTCTCTCTCTCCTCTACATTCCTCTCTTCTCCAGGTGCATACACGCTTATTATGACCCACTTTTCGCATCCAACCTTTACTTTAATCCACATAATTCTTGATTTTACACATTCATATTCTCTTTTCTCCTTCCATAACTGATCATTTAACATTACTGCTACCCCTTCCTTTGCTCTAACTCTCTCAGATACTCCAGATTTAATCCCATTTATTTCCCCCTACTGAAACTCCCCTACCCCCTTCAGCTTTGTTTCGCTTAGGGCCAGGACATCCAACTTCTTTTCATTCATAACATCAGCAATCATCTGTTTCTTGTCATCCGCACTACATCCACGCACATTTAAGCATCCCAGTTTTATAAAGTTTTTCTTCTTCTCTTTTTTAGTAAATGTCTACAGGAGAAGGGGTTACTAGCCCATTGCTCCCGGCATTTTAGTCGCCTCATACGACACACATGGCTTACGGAGGAAAGATTCTTTTCCACTTCCCCATGGACAATAGAAGAAATAAAGAAGAACAAGAGCTATTTAGAAAAAGGAGTAAAACTTAGATGTATGTATATATATATATGCATGTGCGTGTCTGTGAAGTGTGACCAAAGTGTAAGTAGGAGTAGCAAGATATCCCTGTTATCTAGCGTGTTTATGAGACAGAAAAAGAAACCAGCAATCCTACCATCATGCAAAACAGTTACAGGTTTCTGTTTCACAGTCATCTGGCAGGACGGTAGTACTTCCCTGGGTGGTTGCTGTCTACCAACCCACTACCTATACACACACATATATATATATATATATATATATATATATATATATATATATATATATATATATATATATATATATATATATATATATGCATACAAACACTGATCTCTGGCTGAAGGAGACTCGAACCTACGAACCTTGGAACAAGGTTTACCTGGAGTTTACCTGGAGAGAGTTCCGGGGGTCAACGCCCCCGCGGCCCGGTCTGTGACCAGACCTCCTGGTGGATCAGAGCCTGATCAACCAGGCTGTTACTGTTGGCTGTACGCAAACCAACGTACGAGCCACAGCCCGGCTGGTCCGGAACCGAATTTAGGTGCTTGTCCAGTGCCAGCCTGAAGACTGCCAGGGGTCTGTTGGTAATCCCCCTTATGTATGCTGGGAGGCAGTTGAACAGTCTCGGGTCCCTGACACTTATTGTATGGTCTCTTAACGTGCTAGTGACAACCCTGCTTTTCATTGGGGGGATGGTGCATCGTCTGCCAAGTCTTTTGCTTTCGTAGTGAGTGATTTTCGTGTGCAAGTTCGGTACTAGTCCCTCTAGGATTTTCCAGGTGTATATAATCATGTATCTCTCCCTCTTGCGTTCTGTTGTGTATATATATATATATATATATATATATATATATGTTACATATATTATATATATATCATATATATATATATATATATATATATATATATATATATATATATATTATCTATATATATGTGTCAAATATATATATATTATATATATAAAATATATAATATATATATATATATATATAGATATATATATATATATATATATATATATATATATATATATATGTCGTGCCGAATATGTAAAACTGGTCAATTAGCAAGAACTCATTTAAAATTAAGTCCTTTCTAAAAAATTCTCTTATACGTTTAAAGATATATTTTTTTTCATTAATGTTGATGTAAAAAATTATAATTTTGCACCAAAAAGAACTTAGAAAACTTACCTAACCTTATTATAACAAGAACAATTTATTTTAGCCTAACCCAACTAAAAATATTTTAGATTTGTTTACAATAATTTAATACTAAACAAACACAGTGAAATATATTTTTTTCGTTAGGTTCAGAATGATTTTGGCGAAATTATTGCATACACAAATTTTCACTTGTCCTATACGGCAAGATGAGCGTTGCTATTTAAGCCAAGATCGCAAGTTCTGCCTATTCGGCACGGCATATATATATATATATATATATATATATATATATATATATATATATATATATATATATATATATATATATATATATATATATATATATATATATATATATATATATATATATATATATATATATATATATGTTGGATCAAGAGCCCCTCGGCATCAAGGCACCCACCTACCTGGAGAGTTACAATGGAGTATGACAGCAGTAGTATCGTGAGACTGGCGTGAGAAAGGTAATGAGTAACGGGAGGCTGGTGTGTGAAAACAATTGTAAGAGGAATCCGGTGTGACTGACAACAATAGTGAGTAATGGGAGGCTGGTGTGACTGACAACAATAGTGAGTAATGGGAGGCTGGTGTGACTGACAACAATAGTGAGTAATGGGAGGCTGGTGTGACTGACAACAATAGTGAGTAATGAACATTAAAATGGTATAAAATACCGACAGATTGTTAGGTAAGACACATATGCAACAGTTAGGTAACTGTTGCATATGTGTCTTACCTAACAATCTGTCGGTATTTTATACCATTTTAATGTTCATTCTGTCAGACACTGCAACACATGGGTATCTTGGTACAGACCATCTACTTCGACAACCTCTACTAGTGAGAACGGCTGGGTTTGAGAAGGACCTGCCCTCCCAAATCAACCTACGTCTCACCTCCTGGCACTATATAAGGCCCGATTCTGTCACTTCAACTTCATATTGTTTCAGACAACGGAACAATGCTCTTCTCCAGACTGAGGGACTGACCACCTCAAAACTTTAAGGGTGATGGACTGATTACATCGTCTTCAAGTATCTTCTGCTTCTATCAACTTTTCTGTACTCGACTGAAGAAGCCTACTGTGTAGGCGAAACGTTTCAAAATAAAGATACCTAACTGTTGCATATGTGTCTTACCTAACAATAGTGAGTAATGGGAGGCTGGTGTGACTGACAACAATAGTGAGTAATGGGAGGCTGGTGTGACTGACAACAATAGTGAGTAATGGGAGGCTGGTGTGACTGACAACAACAGTGAGTAATGGGAGGCTAGTGTGACTGACAACAATAGTGAGTAATGGAAGGCTGGTGTGATTGACAGTAGTGAGTAATGTGAGGCTTGTGTGACGGATAATGGTAATAACGAGAGAATGCTGCAACTACGACAGTGGTAGTAAAGGGAGCCTGGTGTAATTGACAACGGTAAAAAGTAAGTGGAGCCTGCAGCAATAATAACGGAAGCATCATTGCGAGACGTTATCAGTAATAACGTGATGAATTATGTGTTATATCTGACCGCTGCTGGTACTTAACAACAGAGTTGAACCACCCACTTGATAACACCTGTGGTTGGAAGCTTCGGAATTTGATGAGCACAATGACAGTGTAGATAATCCAGTGTTTTTTCCAATCAAATACAAATACACCTGAGATAAGAAAACAAATAAAAAACTACTAGCATGAATTAAACACACAATACTAACATATCCAGTTAAAATAACATCCATCGTTTATATGCCCCATTAAATTATTCTCAATATGGTCTAAAATAATCCAGTGTCCCTGCAGGCACACAAGTAATTATAAACACCCTGATAAAAACAGAATGCCTAAAGCATGAACAAACTTTTAGCATATATTCCAGAGCCAGCTGCATGCATCAACTGCAGAGAGGAGAGCAGGAGCACCATCAAACAGGTGACCACGTGTGAGATAGATGTGCCCAATCCTCAATCGATATAGACAATCTCAGAGTCACAGATGCCCTTTTGAAAAAAGACGAAATGCATCTTACCGAACCCGTCTGTGAGGCCCACTGGACCCATCACTTCCCAAGGAAGTAGCTATGTATAGACAATTTAATTACTAAGGCAGAAATCTGCTGTAACCTAGCTCGTTACAGTTGCCTTTTCCACGGCATTTTCCCGTTCATTTCCCAGGACACCAACATGGCCCGGGCACCAACATGACCCGAGCACCAACAGAACCTCCACATCTTGTGCATCGAATGGAGATGAGGTAACCACTTCTGGATCTTTTAGACCATAGGACTGACTCATTGTGAATCCGAGGACACAGTTTGGGCCAGTAGGCCTTCTGCAATTTTCTTTTTTTAAGTTAGTATTAACTTTGCTATAATTAGTACGTTTTCCAGCAATGTATGTTCATTCTGTAATAAGGAGACCAGAACTGAACCATATAATATAGCAAGGCCTTATCAACGATACAACTTTAGTAAAACCTTTCTGGTATGAAGCCAAAAAGGCTCTTAACCTTATTGAGTATATTATTCATTACACAAATAACCCGCACATAGGAGGAGCTTACAACGAAGTTTCGGTCCGACTTGGACCAGTCACGGTATAAGAACATAAGAACATGTCTTTGTTCTTTATGGTCCCAGCAGGTAAACGTCTTATTCCTTCCAACTTTTGTAATGTTCTTCATTCTTTTAAATCTTTCTTTCGTTCTTATCCACTACTACTACCACCACTACTTCTCTACTTCCTTTCCTATTACCTCTCTTGTCCCGTCCCTGTCTGCTGGCCTATATATGCCTCCTCTCCTTTCTGTTATTGTGACTTTATAAATGGTCCAAGTCGGACCGAAACGTCGTCGTAAGCTCCTCTCTCCCATGTGCGGGGTTATTTGAATATTGTTCCAGTCATGGTACTGTGCCTTTTTGTTCTTCAGTATTCATTATATTGGAAGTTAGTTAGTAGACAGCAACCATCTAGGGAGGTACTACAGTCTTGTCGAATGTTAATGTGAAACCTGTAAAACGTTTGCAACCTTTTAGACTTGTGTTTTCTTCACGTAAGAGAGCAGGGAAAATTTGCCAACTCCTATTAACAGTCAGTATACATTTATTTTCTGTTTATTAATAGATATTATTCCTATATTTAATTTGAAATCTAGAAGGCCCACTCTGAGACCGAGCCACGGGGGCACTGAACCCCAGAATCATTCGTTTTAGATTTTTGCTAACCAGAACTGACAAAATGTTCCATTCGGTTTGGTTAAGTTCAGCAGCATTTACTTTAGAATTACCGTGGCTTTTTTCTTTTCCCGGGATTAGGGCCTTAACAGTTTTCCACATCTAACTTCATCTGTTATTTGAACATTGATACGGGCCTCGAAATGTTGGGACGCTCACCATGTGATGCAGCAAGAAACTAAGGAACTGTAGAGAACGTCAGCACGCGTTGCCATTTCTTGAGGTTCACACGAAACCAATTATTTTTGTATTATCTCTAATCCGTGTGTCAATGTTTTATTATATTCTGCGCACTAGCTTGGTGCACTGTGTATTCTAAACTACAGACCAGTGTCACTAACTTGTATAGTATGTAAAGTTATGGAGAAGGTTATCAGGAGAACAGTGGTGGAGCACTTAGAAAAGTGGGCTCATACATGACAACCTGCACGGGTTCAGGGATGGAAAATCCTGTGACAAACCTACTGGTGTTCTACGACAAGGTATCAGAAGTAAGACAGGAGAGGAAGAGATTGGTAGATTGCATTTTCTTGGACTGTAAAAAACGCTTTTGACACAGTACCGCACAAGAGACTGGAACGAAAAGCAAGCAAGAATAACGGGAAAAGCCCTACAATGGACCAGGGAATACCTGACAGGAAGGAAACAACGGGTGATGGTCCGTGACGAGATATCAGAGTGGGTGCATGTGACGAGTGGGATTCCACAAAGGATTAGTACTAGGGCCGGTGCTGTTTCTGGTATATGTGAATGATATGGCAGAAATGACAGACCCCTGGCAGTCTTCAAGCTGGCACTGGACAAGCACCTAAAGTCGGTTCCTGACCAGCCGGGCTGTGGCTCGTACGTTGGTTTGCGTGCAGCCAGTAGCAACAGCCTGGTTGATCAGGCTCTGATCCACCAGGAGGCCTGGTCACAAACCGGGCCGCGGGGGCGTTGACCCCCGGAACTCTCTCCAGGTAAACTCCAGGGATAGAGTCAGAGGTGTCCCTGTTTGCAGACGATGTGAAACTCATGAGGAGAATAGAAGCTGGCGAGGACCAGGAAAGGCTACGAAGGAATTTGGATAGGCTACAGGCCTGGTCTGATAAATGGCTCCTGGAGTTTAATCCCACCAAGTGCAAAATTATGACGCTTGGGGAAGTGCAAAGAAGACCGCAGACGGAGTACAGGATACAAACCTCACTCAAGGAGAATGACCTTGGGGGTATCATGCCGAGGATATCTTCTGAGGCGTACATCAACCAAATAACTGCTGCGGCAACTGTGCGTCTGGCAAATCTAGAACTACATTTCGACATCTAAATAAGGAGTCACTCATGACATTGTACACCGTGTACGTCAGCCCATACTGGAGTATGCAGCACCACTATGGAACCTACATATCTGGTCAAGTACATCAAGAAATTGGACAAAGTGCAAAGGTTTGCAACAAGACTAGTCCCCGAGATAAGGGGTATGTATATGAGGAGAGGTTAAGGGAACTCAATCTGGTGATACTACTGGAAGATAGGACTAGGGTGCGGGGGTTGTTATGATAGTGACGTACGAAATCCCGAAAGGAATCGACAAGGAGAATAAGGGCAGAATGTTTCAGAGATGGGATATAGGAAGAAGAGGGCACAACTGATAAGTGAAAATTCAGTCATAGGGATGTTAGGAAGTATTTCTTCAGCCTTAGAGTTGACAGAAGTGAAACAAACTGGAGAGCGAATTGGTAGAGGCGGTATCCATACATAGCTTCAAGAGGCCCTTGAAGCCGGGAGTGGACCTAGTAGCTACCAGCGAAGAGGTGGGACCAGTAGCTGTGAAGCGACCCCTGCAACCACACATAGGCGAGTCGTGAACACTACATTATGGCAGTGTACACTGTACATTACAATGGCGCACATTCAATGTGAACAAGGTAACATTTATGAAAGAATTCAAACAAACATGTTAAGCGAAACCATACCGAGTGAAATTATTTTTAAGCTGATGGTGAGCTGTAACAATGCTGCCTTGACCACCAAGAGCTACCGATGTGGAAGCTGCTGCAGGGTATCCCTCACCCCTTTACAAGGTACCGACACCACCCACGTATTTCATTCACCGTCAGAACCGACACTAATAATTATAAACTAGCAGAGCTGCTTCGAATGCTAAATCGCCACAGAGTACCAGAGGGGTTTATTGAGATTTAAGAACTACCACAGGGCCCTTTGTAATTACGTTTCAGTGTTCTTTTTCACCCACTTAAATACTAACCTTGAGTTGTGACAACGTATTGAAAGCATCGCGGGGAAAGTACTCGAGGTGGTTGTTGAGGAGTGAGAGGGAGGTGAGTGTGTCATTGATGCCCAGGAAGTCATGGGGATGCAGCGTTGACAGCTGGTTCTTCTCCAGGTTGAGGGCAGCCAGGGAGTCCAGTTCCTGCAGGGCACCTGAAGGAGGAACAAGCACTTTGTTGCTGCTGTTGCTCTACTCTCATGGTTACAACATGTCACAAGAAAATTTACGTAAAATATGTATTATTGGTTGTGTACATTCGCAGTATAAACATTCTATGTTCACTGTGAACACGGTATAATTATACACCATGCACATATGGTCATCATAGAAGTTCTAAACCAGTGGGGGTCATGCAGTGTCCGATGAATGGGACACAGTCAGGTTATATGATAGTGTCTGAAGTCTGGTCACACTGGAAGGAATACTTCCCACCTCCAGAACTAGAGTTCGGTTCCCCTCAAAGGAGGGGAATTGGGCCAATGTTCAATTTTCTTGAATCAGACGTGAATGCTTTCCAGGCGCTACATAACCTCTACAGGTTCAGCGCTCCCCCATAATAATAATAAGTCCGGCTAATCTACTGTATTCATAATTCAGCTAGTGATGGTATTCCAGACAATCAGGACATTCACTACTAGGCACCTTAAATCAATACACTTCTGAGCGATACACAGCAAAATAACCACAGCAAATATACAACAGTGGTAAACCTCGTATAATGGGTTCCAACCGTACATTAAAACATATGCGGAGACGTTAAGAAGCCTAATCGGTGAAGACACTCAATGCTCAAAGGCACCAGAGCTCAGAGAAGACACTATCATCAAAGATATTCAGGGATAAAGTGAGCAGGGCGTGACCAAAACAAGGGGCACAACTGGAAATAATACCCGTAAGAGTTGGTGACATGATTAAATACCAGCGTGAGTTGGTGAACAAGTGTAATGTAATAACTATCAAGAGCTTAGGGCATAAAATTAGGAAGGCATCAAATCGAACGATTTGTTGTTGAGGGTTTGGGCCAGGTAGTTAAGGTGGGTAAGCTGGTACACACCAGGGACCTACCTCTCTCTAGGCTGCGGATCTGATTGTGGGCGAGGTCGAGAAAAGCGAGCGTGTGGAGGGTAAGTATGGAGCGGGGTAGCACACTCAAGCTAGTTCTCTTCAAGCTGAGATTTTTTAATGTTTTCTCCAGCCCTGACAAGGACTGCTCAGTCAAGGAGAGATCGTTGTCGGCCAGCTGGGCGAAGAAGTACAGCACAAGCATAAGTATCTTGAATGAGATTAAAGATTAAACAATGTTTTTTACTTATCCTTATTATCTGCATACTTACAACCCACTTTGATCAATAACACATATCTAGTGCCTCCAGCTGTATCCTCGCTTCAGCATTCATGAACCACATCTTACACTCTAAAACGCTGACACCATTCCCTTCTCTTTGATATTCATTTTGTCTTACATTATCTTATCTGCTCATATATCTAAGTGCATCACGTTCTCCATGCTACCCCTCTAATCCAGTAACTCATTGCCAAGAATTAATCTTAATATTGTCATTTTTCACTTTTATATATCATTGCAAACTCCTTAACCAGACTCCAACATTTCTTAAAAATCTCCCCAAAACACTGTCATCAGCAAAGAGGAACTGTGACAACTCATTTTGTATAGCAGAAACGATTTACTTACTCCAGCACTTTAAGACTCACCTTTGCCACGCCAGCTTGAAACATTAAACAACATTGACATAAAGCATTCATGGGCAGGGCCTACTTATACTGAAAACATATTCCTCTGCTCTCCTACATACCTAAATCAGAGCCTCTTATAAAAACTTCTACCATGTATTCCACACATATTCATCACCATCTACATCACTTCCCTAACCACCTTATCATATGCCTTTCTCTAAACCATAAACCGAATAGTTCTTGACCATTATCTTTCTCATATGCTTTAATGGAAACACTTAATTCACATAACTTATTACCAAACACTTTACCTGGAGTTTACCTGGAGAGAGTTCCGGGGGTCAACGCCCCCGCGGCCCGGTCTGCGACCAGGCCTCCTGAACTTCGATAGTTCTGTCGAATACTTTGACTAGTTTTTACCCTTGCCTTCTTTTCTCCTTATACCAAGGAATTATGCATTCTCGCCGCTAGTTTTTAAATATCTTACCTTTTTATGCATACACTGAACTAGTGCCTTACCTTTAGTATGGAGAGGCGAAGGCCCCTGAAGGCATTATCTGGGATGAGGGTGAGGCGGTTGGCAGAAAGGTCTAGGAGCTGGAGACGACGTAAGTTTTTAAGAGCCTCAGTGGGTACCTGTTCCAGCCGGTTGTCTTGCAGGCTTAAGTTAGCAAGGGTGTCTTCCAGACCAGAGAACGCTCCTCCACTTATACTACGAATATCACACCAGGACAACTACACGAGCAGGAAGGACTTCACATAAGTTAAATATAAAACAATACAAAAAGTATCATTATTTAAAATTAAACAATCAGCATCAACAATTACGCTATATTCAACATTCTCATTGCAATGATATCATACCAACAACAATGGTAAGCCAGCTGAAGACCTCGGTCAGATGACAAAGTTCCAGTGGCGGATCATCATACGGCTAAGACCCGCGTCAGGAGAGAATTGTCCTGTTTTCTGACGAATCTTACCTAACCTAAACCATCATACTGTCCTGAACACTTGTCGCAAAACAATATTGGTATTTTATTGTAACTGTCTCTCTCTGGTATCAGCTTTTTGAGTGAATTAAGTCTTTATGTAACAGTACAACAAACAAGCGTGGCATGCTTGAGGCAAACAGCATTATTAAGTCATTAAAAACAGTGTCTCTTACGATCTTCCCCCAAGCTTGTCTTCCTTGTTTTCCATGTGTTTAAGTATGTTTTCACACTTACCCATGATTTTTTTTATATTTAAGTATATAAGAGGCCATTGGCCAACGTGAATCTTACTACCATCACCTGTCACCACGAAATCCTTAACTCCAACTCACCTGAAGGTTCTCGATGGTGAGACCGTAGAAAATATTGTCTGTGAGAACACTGATGGTGGTATTTTTAACGTGAAGTAGTTTGAGAGGCAGGGATGAGTCCTGTTGTAACACCATCATGAGCAACGCAAAGTTCACAGCTCTGCACTGAATCGACAGTTCGTTCTGCAAGTTGAAGGCGCACACGCAGGAACTGTCGAGCTTGCTGGTGTCCTCCGGCCACGGACACTGAGAACTAACGAAGATCGTGTTCAGAAGGAAGTAGATGACGCTGTGCAGCAGATCGCTGCCTCCAATTCTCCATCCACCTCTTTTCATCCTGAAGGAAGAGGTTCTGATATGAGGATATTTATTGATGAAAGTTCATTGTAAGCGATGCTCACTGTGCATGATCACCGTTATCACTATCACTTATCAACTGCAGAAATCACCCAAAAGTACGCAAATTACCGACAAATAGGACTCGTATTACCACCTCCTGCCCCGCTGCCACTGAAGTGATATCCACAACATTCACCCATCACCTACTATTCATCTGAAGCCACAGTCAATGGCCAAGGGTCAGAGCAATAAAAGAAGATCCAGTAACCAGCTAAGGACTCCTAACATCATAGGTGAGACCAGTAATATCACGAGGAAAACTTTTCGTACTGCCAGCCAGGGCACGACTCTCATCACCCACAACACACGACAGACAACAACAAACATGGCCGCCACCGCAGTCCAAGATAACTCCTTCCTTGGATTTGATGTTAAGAAGATCACCGACCCAGAACTAGCTAAACTCCTTATGATTCAGAACCAAACTAACTCAGGAAATGCAGGAACTAAAAGCTTCCAGTGCACAGTACCTCAGCAAGATCACTGCTCTAGAACACAAACTAGACACTGGAACAACAAAGCAACACCCACACCCAGTCCCTAGACACCATCAACACTCTAAAAGACCAAGTCACCCTGCTTATTACCAACATTATAGAGGAAAGATCAAGAGTGGACCAACAACTTGCCAATGTCATCACCAACTTCAAAGACCATAATGACCAACAACAGCTATCTGACGCTATTGTAGTTAACAGCAAACATCTCCCACCCACAGTCACCCAAGAGACCTGCATGGAGACCATCCTACAGCTTATCAAGGACCACCTTCGCCTTAACATACGTAGTGATGACCTAAAGGATTGCAAACTGATGGGCTACCAAGCGAGTAAAAAAACAGTGCTGTTAAAATTCCAAACTAGCCTACAAATGAACAACCTACTAAAAACATCAATTTCTATGAAAACTGATGTTTACGTCAATGAGTGCCTTACCAAAACAAGATAAAACCTCCTTTATCGGCAAAGAAAATTGCGCTATGCCCAAAAAATCCACCAGTGCTTTGTGAGGGTCGGAAAAATCGCAGCTAGGAAACAGCCCACTGGGAAGAGATACTTCATCTCTACAGAACATGACCTTAAAACATTCCTAAGTGAGGCTAGGTTAACAGAATCAGAGAAAGGTGCAGATAATACCCACTGTCCACCATTAGTGTTATACTGCCATAAATTTTGTTCCCCCCAAAATTTCCAATACCCCAACTACTTTTGAATGTCACTGTTGTATTCAATGACCATTCCACCTCATAGTCTTAATTGTGTTTAATATCTACAGAATCTCTCTCCTTTTTTACATCTTACCACTTAATTGTTCTAGCTTATTTTAATTGAAACTAACCATAGCATTGTCAACTATTCTACCTTTCTTTAAGAAATACTCTATCGCCCAATTTTATTTTAAAATTTCTATTATTGCCCAATTTTACTTTAAACTATATTGACCAATCCTATTGTAAACTTTTTATAATTGCCCATTTTTATTTTATATTTTAGTGCCCAACTTTATTGTAAACTATTCATCTTATTATTGCACTATTCTAATCTAGAGTTTATTACCCAATCTTATACTTGCCCAATTTTACCTTATACTTTATTGCCCAATCTATTTTAAATTTTTTATTATTGCCCTTTTTTATTTGTAAAGTTTATTACCCAATTTTATTATAAACTTTTTATAATTGCCCTATTCTATTTTAGACTTTATCACCCAACTTTGTTTTACTTTTCTTAACCTTTTGTTACCAAATTTTTAAGCTTGTATATTTAACTCCAACTTTTATATTATCCTGTCTACCGTCTTACTATCATATTTTAACCAAGTCATTGCTATTTTTATTTTTTTATTTTTTATTATTCTATTGCTACCTTAACTTGTGTATTTTATCTTGTCAATTTAAACCTAGTTATACTCTAGTTCTTGTTACAACTTATATTAGACCTTAGTGCAATTACAAGTGAGAGTCTTGTGCCATTTTAATTAGTATTTTTTATATTTTCAGATTAAACCTAGTTGTAATTTAGCTCATTCTAGCTCAATACATAGACAAAACCAAATTCACTATATTAGATCTTAGTGCAATTACAAGTGAAAGTCTGGTGCTATTTTTAATTTGTATTTTTATATTATTAGTTCGTACCTAGTACTTTAGCTCATTCTAGCACAACACATAGACAACATCAACTTCATTATGTTTATTAGTGACTATACTCTATATGACCAAAGTGCTTTAGCTATACACTTGTCCAAACTTCCCACTACTACATCAGTACTAGAACTCAACACACAATTCAGGATATAAATAACCACAATTTAAACCTAAAAGATTAATGATCACGTCGACCCTGATCTAAACCTCCATAATCTAACACCCAATCCTATTGGAAAGTAACTGCCTTTATTACACAGCATCACAAGCCAGCACTATCCTAAACAGTGCTAAAAGTTTATCAGTTCTTAGCTACAACATCAGATCCTTAAGCAAACACTATGATGACCTCCTGGCACTCCTTGAGTCACTAAAGACACCCTTCTGCATTATTCTTACTGAGATCTGGCTTAAACAGGACACAGTAGATATCTACCATCTATCAGGATACACAATCCACAACTGCAGACCATACCAAGCTGGGGGTGGTATTGCAATCTATTACTCAACCAACTATCTTGTAATAGCACCACTTGCTTTAGTGACAAATATGGGGATTACATTTTTGCTAATTTTACTGTAAAAAACCTTAAGACGCCTATAACAATCGGTGCCATTTACCGGATACCCCACACAAACATTCCAAATTTCAGTGAAAAATTAAAGGCACTAATAACCAACAGAGAAATGAACAAGCACCACCTTCTCTTAGCTGGAGACTTCAATATCAACCTTGGCCTACCAGATGATCAGCCTGTAACTGATTTCATCAACAATATGAACAACACACTTCTCATACCAACAATAACTAAACCAACCAGGCTCACTGAGACAAGTGCAACCATAATAGACCACATATGGACCAATATACTAGCCCCCCTTATATCAGGGATAATCACAGACAGCACTACAGACCACTACCCTACCTTCCTCTTAACAAACATTAGTAAACCACCACTGGAATACAACAAAGTTTCATTTAGACTCCATGACGAGGCCTCAATAAGGAATTTCACAGCAGACCTAGAGACTGTTGACTGGCCTACAGAATTCTCCAAGGCCAATGGTATTGACGATTGGACAGACATTTTTCTTAACAAATTACTTAGACTATACAACAAACATTGTCCTATAAAAACGAAACAGATCAAGAATAAACGGCTCGGTTGCCCATGGCTAACCAGCAGCATTCTGAAATCCATTGATAAGAAACACCAATATGAAAAGCAATATAGACAGGGCTTAATACACAAAAATATTCTTAAACACTATTCATCAGTTCTCACCAAAGTAATAAAGAAAGCCAAACAACTGTACTACTCCAGCAGATTCATTGACACAAGAGGAGATATAAAAAAGACCTGGAAAACACTCTCAGATTCTGGGGACCCACAAACTGAAAAAAAAAAAAGAATATTGCCCTGACTAAACCTCATGAAACACCACTGCATCGGACTGATACAGCTAACAAGATAAACGACTTCTTCTCAACCTTATTAGGATCTAATCTCGCCAGTAAAATCCCACATACCAACGCCCATGCCGGGGACTACCTAGATGGGAATTTCCCAAATTCCTTCTATCTTATCCATATGCTCTCGCGCTACTCTCCACAGGATGGATATGGGGTGCACAATAAACTAGCCACTTCGGTGGCAAAATCAAAATCTTGTACCAACGGAGCCCACGGAAGTCACCAAAATTTTAAAGTCACTTAAAAATAGCTCAGGGAATCTATCTCATGTCCCACCATTATTGTACAAGCGAGCGGCCCATGTCCTTTCGCATGCTATGGAAATAAGTCACTCTGACTTTTTTAGGTTATCCTAGGTTCTCTACACATATGCTGCTATGTATGATAATTCTATGTAACTGTATTTGTGTATACCTGAATAAACTTACTTACTTTTTAACAAGTCACTAGAAACTAGCACTTTCTCGACACTACTCAAGACAGCAAGGGTTACATCAATACATAAAGGTGGTGACCCTACAGATGTAAACAACTATAGGCCAATATCAAACTTAATATTGCTATCCCAAATCTTCAAGAAACTCGTGCAAGGGAGACTATATTCATTTATAACGGCACAAAACATACTCAACCCTTGCCAGTTTGGATTCAGGAAAAATAAAAGTACTAATGATGCAATTGTAAAAATGCTAGATCTGCTTTACACAGCATTGGAAAATAAGGAATATCCACTAGGAATTTTTATTGACCTAAGAAAAGCTTTTGACACAGTAGACCGCGGCATCCTACTCCACAAACTTGACCATTATGGTACAAGAGGCCATGCGCTTGCATATTTCAAATCCTACCTTACTAATAGGTATCAGTATGTCACCATTAAAGACACAGCATCATCAACACGGCCACTTGATACTGGAGTTCCGCGGGGAAGTGTCCTTGGTGTCCTGCTCTTCCTCATTTGCATCAATGATCTTCCAAACGTATCCCAACACCTGAAGCCCATTCTCTTTGCTGATGACACGACTTATGTCATCTCTCACCCTAATCTTGCCACCCTCAACACTATTGTTAACGAGGAGCTGCTCAAAATATCGACTTGGGTGACAGCCAATAAACTTACACTTAACACTCACAAAACCTACTATATTATGTTTGGTAGCAGATCTGGTGTTGTGCAACTTAACATTAAGATCAACAACACTAATTACCAGACATAATGAGGGCAAATTCCTAGGCCTATACCTCGACAACAACCTGAATTTCAGCACCCATATCCAACACAAAAAAAAGTATCCAAAACGGTTGGGGTTCTCTCCAAGATACGATACTACATGCCGCAAAACGCCCTTCTCACACTATACCATTCACTCATTTATCCATACCTCACTTATGTTATTTGTGCTTGGGGATCAACTGCAGCAACACACAAAAAGCCAATAATAACCCAACGAAAAGCCGCAGTAAGAATAATCACTAAATCCCATCCCTGGCAACACCCCCCCCCAACTCTTCATAGATCTAAACTTACTCCCTGTTCAGAACATCCACACTTACTACTGTGCAATCTACATCTACAGGACCTTAAATTCCAATATTAACCTTGACCTAAAACGCTTTCTTGATAGTTGTGACAGGACCCACAGGCATAACACCAGACACAAACATCTCTATGACATTCCCCGTGTCCGACTAAACCTTTACAAAAATTCAATGTATGTCAAAGGCCCTAAAATCTGGAACACCCTGCCTGAAAACTCTAGAACTGCAGACACATTCATCACCTTCAAAACTACCATTAGAAAACATCTTATCTCCCTGATACACCCTGTCAACTAACTACATGAAAACCACCTGGTGGTTCACACTTACACTCACTCGCCCATTTGACTATAAACACAGAAATACGAATCTTAATTTTAGAATAATGAATCCTAACTAGTCATAAGTTTGCCTGTGATACTCCAATATAGAAACTATGCATTGTGCCAAAACAAAAGCATTCACATTGCTAAACTCACAAAGTATGATTTAGTCAATTACCCATAATACCAACTTACCCCATAATTTGTAATAATTTAGAGTTAAGAATTAATCTAAGTCTGACCGAAATGCCTAGCCATGCTAGGTGTCCTAGTGGCCCCCTCTGTAATTAGTATTTTATAAACCATACCCCGGCTGGGTTGAACCCGCGGTCAGAGTCTCAAAACTCCAGCCCGTCGCGTAAGCCACTAGACCAGCTAGCCACATTAAGATTCGTCCAACTATGTATATTTCTACACCATAGGAAGGTTAGCACAGGCACCACTGTGATCACAAATGCAAGTTTTTACAGACGAATCTCCAGCTAGCGTGGCCGTGACGAACTCTAGCTCAAGTCCCTTCACTGCCGTCAACATGACTCACGAAATCGTAATGACACGATTTGTTTGCAATCGTGTCATTACGATTTCGTGAGTCAGTAGTATTTTATAACATGTAAACAACACACTATCCAAAATCTGTAAACCCTGCATTGTAATCCTTATAGAGAATAAACTTAATTGATTGATTGATTAATCAGTGATGGTCATTATGCTGATGTCTGTTGATCACTGTGTAACCAGGAGGTCTGGTCTAGTACTGGGCTGTGGTAACCTTTTGTGTTCATCAATGTTTTTGACTAGTGTTCATCGATAACGGCATTTTAAAGCCTATCGATTGAACGGGAGTCGTTAATGTTACAATTTCCCTGTTCACTAACTAACATCAGACGACCTTTTCCTCAAAAAATAGATTAAAGAGTTGTATACCTTCCCCCCCCCCCCACACACACACAAAGCACAAAATACACACAAAACAAAAATACACACAAGCAAAAAACAAAACACGCACACACACACAAAAAAAATTCTCATAGTCTCATACCCTATACAAATATTTTTGTATATACACGAAAAAAATGTCAAGACCTATATATAAATTATTAACCCCCCCAAAAAAAAAAGTTATATGCACAAACCTAGTAATGTATATTTAATTTTCTTTCACAATTTACTCTCTTTTTGAACTGCCATTGCCGTTAAAATTTGATGTGAGTGTAACCGAGTTAGCCAGAAAGCCATCATAACAGCGGTACAAGCCTTCGCATCTGACGTCACCAGAGTTCATTCACTTCTAACACGTTGTTGTAAACATTCTCAGCCACTTCGAGTACCGTAAAGAATACATTTTCTTCTCTGACTTTAAAATCGTCTGCTATACACTTCGGTGATGTTATCAGTAACTGTTCGTCAAATTTGTTTTCGTTTTAGGAGAGCAAGTACTAATTGTAAGATGGATCCAGGAGGGATATTCACTGAAATAGCTTGTTGCTGTTGCTGGTTGTTGCTAGTACGAGAGTTCACTGGTAAATGACCACAGCTGTGAGTGTCGCCCTGCAGCTCCACCT
Source organism: Cherax quadricarinatus (assembly GCF_038502225.1). Taxonomy (NCBI): domain Eukaryota; kingdom Metazoa; phylum Arthropoda; class Malacostraca; order Decapoda; family Parastacidae; genus Cherax; species Cherax quadricarinatus. Next base: position 21,575,744 of record NC_091299.1, read on the forward strand.
CCTCACTCTCTCCTGCCTCTCATTCCCTACTCCTTAACCCCCGCCATCCCCCACCCACCCCCGTTAACAGGATATGTGCGCCTTGAGGTGGAGAGTTCTTACCTGGCCCTGCCTCTTCGCTGGTAACCACTAGGTCCACTCTCCCAGTGTGGCATGCAGATAGTATGTGACATTTATTCTGCGTATGTACACACTCTCATATAACCAGCAAACCAGGTACTAAGGGTTTAAAGATTCAGGGGGCCCCATCGTTAAATCAGTACCTAGGTTCAGCCAATCATATTGTGGGTCTGACACTTGCGAAGGCGATGTGGAAGCACTCATAATTCACTCTTGCCAAATTCATCCAGGTGCTGGCTGAAAGCGGTGGTCTCTGTCTCTGGCTGTTGTCCTTGCCTCTTGATCGCCGTGATACTATTATTTTCCAAACTTGTACATAATTGTAAATATCTCTAAATCATACTTGAAGGAAAATATAATTTAAAGACTTACTGCTGTGTTTAATTTCGCTCCAAGCTCCCATTACGGCCAGGTTAACAGGCCTTGATTACCTGAAACCGTAATATGGGAAGCCTGTCCAGGAGCTGGACTTAGCAGTAGCTGGAGCTTAGAGCTGATGCTGGAGCAGGAGCTAGTCTTTGTATCTTTTAGATAGCTTTCTATCTGGCATTGTGTCAAGCCTTGCTATTGTGTGTGAGGATTCTGCAGTTGTACTGAGCATAGCTGCTTAAGCGTGTATTGCAAACAGCATGTTACATTGGGTTAATGCCACCTATACAAGTCAGACTATTGGTGTCTGAATTCACTTTACTGAACCTGCCCAAACTTTCCATACAGTGTTGTTGGTGAATTTCTCATTCTATTGGTACTGACAATCAAAACACACCGCTGCGCAGCTTCGTGACATTATTTGTACAAAGTTGAAAGCTGTGGCAGCCATGGCACACAGGATTGATGTTTCTCCCTCTACAGGAGCAGTTAGTCGTAGATCTCTGCTTAGATCTTGCAGAATAATTCAATTCAAAGTTTATTCTCTATAAGGATTACAATGTTGAATTTACAGAATTTGATTATTGTGTGGTTTACATGTAGTTAAATAATGATTACAGTGTACCACTAGAACGCCTAGCATGGCTAGGCATTTCGGGCAGATTTAGTTTAATTCTTTATTTTAAAATATTACAAATTATGAGGTAAGTTGGTATTATGGCTAAGTGACTAAATACTAGTTTGTGAGTTTAGCAATGTGAATGCTTTTGTTTTGGCACAGTACATAGTTTCAGTATTGGAGTATCATAGGATTCATTATTTTAAGATTGAGATTAATATTTCTGTTTATGGTCAAATGGGTGAGTGTAAGTGTGAACCACCAGGTGGTATTCGTGTAGTTAGTTGATGGGGTGTATCAGGGAGATAAGATGTTTTCTAATGGTAGTTTTGAAGGTGATGAATGTGTCTGCAGTTCTAGAGTTCTCAGGTAGGGTGTTCCAGATTTTAGGGCCTTTGACATACATTGAGGTTTAGTCGGACACGGGGAATGTCGTAGAGATGTTTGTGTCTGGTGTTATGCCTGTGGGTTCTGTCGCAACTATCAAGAAAGCGTTTTAGGTCAAGGTTGATATTGGAGTTCAAGGTCCTGTAGATGTAGATTGCACAGTAGTAAATGTGGATGTACTGAACAGGGAGTAAGTTTAGATCTATGAAGAGTGGGGGGGTGTGTTGCCAGGGATGGGATTTAGTGATTATTCTTACTGCAGCTTTTTGTTGGGTTATTATTGACTTTAGGTGTGTTGCTGCAGTTGATCCCCAAGCACAAATAGCATAGGTGAGGTATGGATAAATGAGTGGTATAGTGTGAGAAGGGCATTTTGCTGCACGTAGTATCATCTTGGAGAGGATCCCAACCGTTTTGGATACGTTTTTGGTTATGTGTTGGATATGGGTGCTGAAATTCAGGTTGTCAAGGTATAGGCCTAGGAATTTGCCCTCATTATGTCTGGTAATTAGAGTGTTGTCGATCTTAATGTTAATTTGTGCATCTCCTGCTCTGCTACCAAACATAATATAGTAGGTTTTGTCAGTGTTAAGTGTAAGTTTATTGGCTGTCATCCAAGTCGATATTTTGATCAGCTCCTCGTTAACAATGGCGTTGAGGGTGGCAAGATTAGGGTGAGAGATGACATAAGTCGTGTCGTCAGCAAAGAGAATGGGGTTCAGGTGTTGAGATACGTTTGGAAGATCATTGATGTATATGAGGAAGAGCAGGGGACCAAGGACACTTCCCTGTGGAACTCCAGTATCAAGTGGCCGTGTTGTTGATGCTGTGTCTTTAATGGTGACATACTGATACCTATTAGTAAGGTAAGATTTGAAATAAGCAAGCGCATGGCCTCTTATACCGTAATGGTCAAGTTTGTGGAGTAGGATGTCGTGGTCTACTGTGTCAAAAGCTTTTCTTAGGTCAATAAAAATTCCTAGTGGATATTGGGAAAGACACAACACCTGAGTACTCAAACCAGCAGTCTCATGAAACAGGTGTCTCAGGTATGTCTAAAGGTGAGTCTGCTTAATTGGTACTTGAGTAAGCAAAAATCAATCTTGAGCAGACCAGGAAACAGTGAGCAATGCTAAGGAAGAGTTTGATAGAGAGAAGGAAAGGAGGCAGTTTACACAAGTAGTAAATGACTTTAGTTTGCAAAAGGCAGTACAGCTCTTTCCTCATTTTGTTGAAGCCAAGCCTGAACAGTTTTTCGATGCATTTGAAAACCAGGTGGCCTGAAGCTCACTGGGCAGCATTGGTGCATACAGCTTTGTATGCATAAAGTCTACTAGATTGGAGAATACACTGGACCTCATCTCCGTGTAGTAGTGACTATACTCTATATGACCAAAATACTCTAGCTATATACTTATCCAAACTTCCCACCACTACAGATATCAGTACGAGAACTCAACACACAACTCAGGATATAAATAACCATAATTTAAACCTAGAAGATGATTGATCACGTTGACCCTGATCTAAACCTCCATAATCTGACACCTAATCAAAACCTATTGGAAAGTAACTGCCTTTATTACACAGCATCACAAGCCAGCACTATCCTAAACAATGCTAAAAGTCTATCAGTACTTAACTACAACATCAGGTCCTTAAGCAAACACTATGATGACCTCCTGGCACTCCTTGAATCACTAAAGACACCCTTCTCCTGCATTATTCTTACTGAGACCTGGCTTAAGCAGGACACAATAGATATCTACCCTCTACCAGGATACACAGCAATTCACAACTGCAGACCAAACCAAGTTGGGGTGGTATTGCAATCTATTACTCTAACCAATTATCTTGTATTAGCACCACTTGCTTTAGTGATGAATATGGGGAATACATTTTTGCTAATTATACTGTAAAAAACCTTAAGACACCTATAACAATCGGTGCCATTTACCGGATACCTCACACAAACATCCCAAATTTCAGTGAGAAATTAAAGTCACTAATAACAGACACATGAATAAGTACCACCTTCTCTTAGCTGGAGACTTCAACATCAACCTTGGCTAACTAGATGATCAGCCTGTAACTGATTTCATCAACAATATGAACAACACACTTCTCATACCAACAATAACTAAACCAACCAGGCTCACTGAGACAAGTGCAACCATAATAGACCACATATGGACCAGTATACTAGCCCCCCTTAAATCAGGGATAATCACAGATAGCACTACAGACCACTACCCTACCTTCCTCCTGACAAACATTAGTAAACCACCACTTGAATACAACAAAGTCTCATTTAGACTCCATGACGAGGCCTCAATAAGGAAGTTCACAGCTGACCTAGAGACTGTTGACTGGCCTACAGAATTCTCCAAGGCCAATGGTATTGATGACTTGACAGACATTTTTCTTAACAAATTACTTAGACTATACAACAAACATTGTCCTATAAAAACGAAACAGATCACAAACAAACGGCTTGGTTGCCCATGGCTAACCAGCACCATTCTGAAATCCATTGACAAGAAACACCAATATGAAAAGCAATATAGACAGGGCTTAATACACAAAGATATTCTTAAACACTATTCATCAGTTCTCACCAAAGTAATAAAGAAAGCCAAACAACTATACTACTCCAGTAGATTCACAGACACTAGAGGAGACATAAAAAAGACCTGGAAAACACTCTCTCAGATTCTAGGGACCCACAAACTGAAAAAAAAACAAGAATATTGTCCTAACTAAACCTAATGAAACACCACTACATCCCACTGACACAGCTAACAAGATAAACGACTTCTTCTCAACCATAGGATCTAATCTCGCCAATAAAATCCCACATACCAATGCCCATGCTGGGGACTACCTAGATGGGAATTTCCCAAATTCCTTCTATCTTGCACCAACTGAGCCCTCAGAAGTCACCGAGATTATAAAGTCACTTAAAAATAACTCGGGGAATCTGTCTTATGTCCCACCATTACTGTACAACCGAGCGGCCCATATCCTTTCGTATGCTATTTCATTACTTTTTAACAAGTCACTAGAAACTAGCACCTTCCCGAAACTACTCAAGATGGCAAGGGTTACACCAATACATAAAGGTGGTGACCCTACAGACTTAAACAAATATAGGCCAATATCAAACTTACCATTGCTATCCAAAATCTTTGAGAAACTCGTGCACAGGAGACTATATTCATTTATAACAGCACAAAACATACTCAATCCCTGCCAATTTGGATTCAGGAAAAATAAAAGCACTAATGATGCAATCATAAAAATGCTAGATCTGCTTTACACAGCATTGGAAAATAAGGAATATCCACTAGGAATTTTTATTGACCTAAGAAAAGCTTTTGACACAGTAGACCACGACATCCTACTCCACAAACTTGACCATTACGGTATAAGAGGCCATGCGCTTTCTTATTTCAAATCTTACCTTACTAATAGGTATCAGTATGTCACCATTAAAGACACAGCATCAACAACACGGCCACTTGATACTGGAGTTCCGCAGGGAAGTGTCCTTGGTCCCCTGCTCTTCCTCATATACATCAATGATCTTCCAAACGTATCCCAACACCTGAAACCCATTCTCTTTGCTGACGACACGACTTATGTCATCTCTCACCCTAATCTTGCCACCCTCAACACCATTGTTAACGAGGAGCTGATCAAAATATCGACTTGGATGACAGCCAATAAACTTACGCTTAACACTGACAAAACCTACTATATTATGTTTGGTAGCAGAGCAGGAGATGCACAAATTAACATTAAGATCGACAACACTCTAATTACCAGACATAATGAGGGCAAATTCCTAGGCCTATACCTTGACAACAACCTGAATTCCAGCACCCATATCCAACACATAACCAAAAACGTATCCAAAACGGTTGGGATCCTCTCCAAGATGATACTACGTGCCGCAAAATGCCCTTCTCACACTATACCACTCACTTATTTATCCATACCTCACCTATGCTATTTGTGCTTGGGGATCAACTGCAGCAACACACCTAAAGTCAATAATAACCCAACAAAAAGCTGCAGTAAGAATAATCACTAAATCCCATCCCTGGCAACAAACCCCCCCACTCTTCATAGATCTAAACTTACTCCCTGTTCAGTACATCCACATTTACTACTGTGCAATCTACATCTACAGGACCTTGAACTCCAATATCAACCTTGACCTAAAACGCTTTCTTGATAGTTGCGACAGAACCCACAGGCATAACACCAGACACAAACATCTCTACGACATTCCCCGTATCCGACTAAACCTCAATGTATGTCAAAGGCCCTAAAATCTGGAACACCCTACCTGAGAACTCTAGAACTGCAGACACATTCATCACCTTCAAAACTACCATTAGAAAACATCTTATCTCCCTGATGCACCCCATCAACTAACTACACGAATACCACCTGGTGGTTCACACTTATACTCACTCACCCATTTGACCATAAACAGAAATATTAATCTCAATCTTAAAATAATGAATCCTATGATACTCCAATACTGAAACTATGTACTGTGCCAAAACAAAAGCATTCACATTGCTAAACTCACAAACTAGTATTTAGTCACTTAGCCATAATACCAACTTACCTCATAATTTGTAATATTTTAAAATAAAGAATTAAACTAAGTCTGTCCGAAATGCCTAGCCATGCTAGGCGTTCTAGTGGTACACTGTAATCATTATTTAACTACATGTAAACCACACAATAACCAAATTCTGTAAATTCAACATTGTAATCCTTATAGAGAATAAACTTTGAATTGAATTGAACAAACAATGATGATCTGATAAGAAATGTCACCATATCAAAAACAATATACTCAGATCACAACATAATCGAGGTTCAGACATGTATGCGCGGAGCCACCAGACCGACAAAATGTGATCAGTCACGAGGGAGCCTTCACCAAATTCAACTTCAATAACAAGAATATAAAGTGGGACCAAGTAAACCAAGTCCTAAACGATATAAGCTGGGAAGATAGACTAAGCAACACAGAACCCAACTTATGCCTAGAACAGATTAACTCTGTGGCACTCGATGTATGCTCAAGTCATATTCTTTTAAGAAAAAGGAGGAGTAGATGTAAAATAGAAAGACAGGCGCTCCCTTTACAGGCGACGGAAAAGAATAACAGAGCGGCTAAAAGTGGCCAGTATATCAACAATGCTTAGGGAGACAAGCTAAAAGAATCTTATAGGAGTCAAGAATCGCGGGAAGAACTAAAAGTCATAAATGAAATCGAAAGAAACCCAAAGTATTTCTTTTTTCATGCCAAATCAAAGTCGAAAACAACATCCAGTATTGGGCCCCTACTTAAACAAGATGGGTTCTACACAGATGACAGCAAGGAAATGAGTGAGCTACTCTAGTCCCAATATGACTCAGTTTTTAGAAAGCCGCTAACCAGACTGAGAGTCGAAGATCTAAATGAATTTTTTATGAGAGATCCACAGAATTTGGTAAACACAAGCCTATCTGATGTTATCCTGATGCCAAATGACTTCGAACAGGTGATAAATGACATGCCCGTGCACTCTGCCCCAGGGCCAGATTCATGGAACTACGTGTTCATCAAGAACTGCAAGAAGCCCCTATCACGTGCTTTTAAGCAAGCAAGCAGCCAGCTACGCTGCTGTCTCTATGTAAACCGTGAGCGCTCCTCCCGGAACATGAGAAGTAAACAACTTCTCATCACAACACAGAATGTACCGCTTGAGTTAATACTTTATAAATGGTGAACCTGCATGAGTCATTTACTACTGACGGTGTAATTCATCAACTTGTCGGTGATATATACTCTTGATCTAGTGGCTCATCAACTGTCGGAGTTAAAAACTAATTTTCCTCTGAGTGGGTTGGATTGTAAAGGACCTGGACAGTATGGGTCAACAGGTCTACTGCAGTCTTTCTCCTTTCATATGCTGCCTCGACCTGCTGATAACATATTAACAGAGAATGTTTCCTCTACATTGCCTAGAATTTCTCAAGTCGTAATTAATACCATTATTATATTAATAAGGGTATGTTAAACTCGTACTGGTCACACAGCGCATGGCGAAAGTTTATCTTGACACAGCACTGAAACTATTTAATTATTCACCTCTTGAACATCTTCCGTTTCTAGCATCAAATTTAGACAAACTTTAACAACTGCTACTGTCATCATCAATTCATTCTCAGTACATAAATTATGGCCACAAAATACCAAAACTATCCAAAGGATTTTTTTCACTTCAGTCCGTATCCAAAATTCATTCAGTGTCAACCGCCAGAATCAGCAATTTTAGACGAAACTGGAAATATACCCACCATTTATGCCCAAAGAGATGCTACCACGTTAATATAACCCAGATTCAGGGGGTTGGGGAATGGTACGTAATCAGCATTGATACCAGGAAAGGGACGGTAGCTGAAATTCCTTGAATCAACAGCCTTTCATTATCCTCAAAACAGAAGTAAGCGTTGCCGCTCTCATCAAAACTTAAACTTCTCCTCATTCGTTCACTAACACTCTTAGAATTACCTTCCCTTACCGATAATCATCCATTCAATACTTCTCATCCATCCATTACCTCTTCTCATCCATTCATTAATTAATACCCTTAGACTTACTATCGCATTTACTTTGTCTCGTACAGTTAAGTCTAGGATCTTAGCTTAATTAATGGTATGACTTATGTTTGAGGACAATTGTGTTCCACAGGTCTGAGTTTTGCTAATACATTCGTATTCATATACATTCGCACACATACATAGGTACACGCATACATAAGCTGTTACACATACATAAGCTGTTATTTACACATACTTACGTGCATACACAAGGATTTCTACACATGTATAGACACATGCATAAATATGCGTGCACATACACACACGTGTACATAAACTCAAGAATTCATACATTCATATGCACACACATATAAACACACAATACATATACACATGTACACAAATGCACATTCATACACACAAAAGTATGCATACATGCATTCACACAATACATGTACTCATGTATATTCATACATACATAAAAGTTTACATTCAATAACGAACAGATCTGCTGATACATATACATAAATATACATTGACAATAGAGTATACACGTACATTCATACACAATTTTTATGTTTTGTTTCATTAGAATTTACTGAGCAGTCCTTCCCGGGAGAGCTGAGGATGCCTTGAAGGATTTCTGATCCGAGGAGCTGGAAAAATCCAACCAGCCCCTCCCCCCCTGGCACCGAATGACCCTTAGGAGCTTTGAGCATTTAGATGAATATAGTAACTGGTTGTATTTCAGTAGAAAGGCATCCCCGTACCTCATAACCTCAGTCTGTTGTTTCCTACCTCAATGTTCGCAAAAGGAATAGTGCAGAGTGGGCATAAATTTCAAATGCAAAAAAAATATAAAAATATGTATGAATATATGCATGTGTGCAAATATGTATGCATGTATGAGATATTCTCATTCTGCAGGTGCTGTATGACCCCCTCGGGTCATAATGGCTTCCCCATTAATACAAATTGATCATTACTGATATAATAACTATTTTAACTATTTTTAGTATTAGTAGTAGTAGTAGAACTAGTAGTAGTAGCAACAACGACAGTAGTAGCAGTAGTAGTAACAGCAGCAGTAGTAGTAGCAACAACGACAGCAGTAGCAGCAGCAGTAGTAGTAGTAGCAACAACGACAGTAGTAGCAGCAGCAGTAGTAGTAGCAACAACGACAGTAGTACTAGCAGTAGCAGCAACAACAACAGTAGTAGCAACAACGACAGTAGTAGCAGTAGTAGCAGCAGCTGTAACAACGACAGTAGTAGCAGCAGCAGCACTAGTAGCAACAAAGACAGTAGTAGTAGTAGCAGTAGTAGCAGCAGCACTAGTAGCAACAACGACAGCAGTAGCATTAGCAGCAGTAGCATTAGTAGCAGCAGCAACAGTAGTAGTAGTAGTTGCAACAGCAACAATAGTTTCAGTAACAGCAGCATCAACAGTAGCAGTAAAAGTAGCAGCAGTACCACCAGGAGCAGCAGCAACAGAAACAGCAGCAGCAAGAATAGCAGCAACAGAAATAGCAGCAGCAGGAGCAACGACAACAAAAGTAGCAGCAGCAGATGCAACAACAGTATTATTATTATTATTATATAAAAAAAAAGAAGCGCTAAGCCACAAGGGCTATACAGCGCTGCAGGGTAGGGAAGGAAGCCAGGGTATCGGGCGGCAGAAGGGGGGAGGGGTGAATAGTACTAAGGTTACAGAAAACAGCGGGGCAGGGAATAGTGCGGGGGTAGAGGGTAGCAAGAGATTGAGTTAGAAAGGGCTGAAGGCATCATCAGTGTTTGTGAAGTAAGTCAGTTGTTGTCAAAAAGTCAATGAGAGAGTCCGGATGAAAGGTGGGTCCATCAGCGAGAAGGGAATGTAAAGAGAGAGCAGCGGAGCGAAGACGACATTGGAGGTAAATTCTGCGTGTTCGTTGATAAAGTGGGCTGTCTAACAGAATGTGGCTTACAGATAATGGAACCTGACAATTCTCACAGAGAGGAGCAGGGCGCCTCTCCATGAGATATCCATGAGTAAGACGAGTATGGCCATGGCCAATGTGAAGGCGGGAGAGAGTAGTCTCCCAACCCCTACACTGGTGACAAGAAGACGGCCAGTAACCTATACTCGGTTTAATAGAACAAAGTTTGTTATTGAGCAGAGCAGACCAACGTTGTTGCCAACGGGTGTGAAGGTGGGTAGCTATTACAGCAAAATAGTCCGGAAATGGAACACCTCTATATGAAATTGGTAGGTCATGTACTGCTGACCGCACAGCAGTGTCTGCCTGTTCATTGCCCTGTACGTCAACATGACCAAGGACCCAACAAAAAACAATATCTTTATGCTTGGTAGAGATATGGCGTAGCCAAAGTTGGATACGGAGGTGTATCAAATTTCCGTATAGCCTGTAGAGCACTAAGGGAGTCTGAGACTACCACAAAAGATGACACAGGCATAAATGCGATATGAATAAGTGCTGCAAGAATGGCATACAATTCAGCTGTAAAAATGCTAGCCGAAGATAGTAAATGCCCTCGCACAACGCTGTCCGGAAACACTGCTGCGAATCCGATGCCGTCAGAAGATTTAGAGCCATCTGTGTACAAGGCGATGGCATGAGAATGAGAGTGGAATTGGTCAAGAAAAAGAGAGAGGGAAGCCACCATAGGCAGTTGGGCTTTCGAGCAAGGGAGTGAGAAAGAACAGACCCGAACAGCTGGATCTTCCCAGGGGGGTAGGGAAAAGTGAGATGCTACATGAACATATAAAGACGGTAACTGAAGGGAAGACAAAAGCGAATGTAGGCGAAGAGAGAAGGGACGGAGCAAACAGGGGCGACGAACAAATAAAGAATGTCTACTAATATCAGTGACCATTCTATAAATGGAAGGATTGCGGAGATCGTGAGAGCGTACATAGTAGCGAAGACAATGGGCATCACGGCGATCGGACAAGGATGGAACATTCGCTTCTGCATAGTCTCTCTCAACAGGGAAAGAGCGAAAAGCACCAAGGCATAAACGTAATCCTTGGTGATGGAAGGGGTTAAGGCTAGAGAGAGTAGCAGGAGAGGCCGCTGAATAGATCTGGTCACCATAATCGAGTTTCGACAAAATGAGGGCTGAATGTAGGTGAAGGAGAGTTCGACGATCAGCTCCCCATGAAAGATGAGCAAGGGTTTTAAGAAGGTTCAGCCGGCTGTGACAAGTTGCCTTCAGAGAGGTAATGTGAGGTTTCCAGGATAACCTATGGTCAAAGAGGAGGCCTAGAAACCTGACTATCACGTTCAGGGATACGGGAGCCATAGAGGTACAAAGGATGATCGGAGATGACAGAGCGTCTAGTGAAAGTAATTTGGTGAGTTTTGGTACTGGAAAATTTAAACCCATGTGTGGTGGCCCAATTGGAAACACGGTCGACTGCATGCTGGAGAGAAACTGTAATGAGGTGACAGTCAGCGCCTGCACAAGCAATAGCGAAGTCATCAACATAGAGTGATGACCAAATATTGGATGGAAGAACAGAGGCCAAATCATTTATAGCAAGGAGAAAAAGTGTTGTGCTCAGAACACATCCCTGAGGGACACCTTCAGCTTGGACGAAGTCCGGGGAAAGCACATTATTGACTCGAACACGGAAATGTCTGTCAGTTAAAAAGTTCTTAAGGAAGGATGGTAGATTGCCTCGGAGGCCTAAGGAGTGGGCTTGGGCCAAAATATTATACCTCCAAGTTGTATCATATGCCTTCTCAAGGTCAAAAAATAGGGAAATAACTGAGTGGTTATTCGCAAAGGCATTACGAACATACGTATCCAAACGTAGTAAGGGGTCTATAGTAGAACGGCCCTTACGAAAGCCATATTGACGAGTGGAGAGACTGTTGTGTGTCTCTAAATACCACATTACACGTCTATTTACCAGACGTTCCATCACTTTGCAAATTGCACTGGTAAGAGCGATGGGACGATAGTGGAAGGCCTCATGTCCCGTAGTACCCGGTTTGCGGAAAGGGAAAACAATGGCAGATTTCCACAGCTGTGGAAGAACTCCTTATGACCAAATAAGATTGAAAAGGCGTAATAGGACTGCAAGGGCTGACTGATGTAAATGTTGTAACATACGAATATGAATGTCGTCGGGCCCAGCTGTCGATGATCGGCAAGCTGAGAGTGTTGCCTCCAGTTCCTGAAATGTAAAAGGCACATTATACTGTTCTTCTCTGAGAGAAGAAAAGTCCAAGGGTGCTAACTCTCTGGCAGACTTTGAGGAAAGAAACGAGGGGCAGAGATGGAGCCCTAGAGAAATACGGACCAGATGATTGCCAATTTCAATGGCAACATCTAGAGGGTTTGCTATATCAACACCGGCAACCCGCAGAACAGGAGCCGGGTCAGGAGAATATTTACCACTCAGTTTCCGTACTTTTTTCCAGACTGCACTCATAGAGGAAGCAGAGGTGATGGTGGAGACAATCTCGCCAGCAAGTGTGTTTAGCGTCACGGATGACACGGCGAGCGATTGCACCCTTCTGCTTAAAATCAAGAAGGCTCTCAGTGGTTCTACTATACCGGTACCTGCCCCACGCAGCGCGTTTCAAATGTACTGCAGGAGCACAAGCAGAAGATCACCAAGGCACGCATTTCTGAGAATGCCTGCCCGAGGTTTGGGGTATAGAATGAGAAGCTGTGGTTAAAACTGAGGACGAGAAGAGGTGTAAAAGCTCATCAATTCCTTACTGAGGTACCGGAACGCTATTCTCAGGTTTGCCAAGCGCCCATATGCTGCAGCAGTTATCTGGTTAATGTGTGCTTCTGGCGATGTACTCGGTATTATACTCACTCCTAGGCCTTTCTCCTTGAGTGAGGTTTGCAGCCTTTGGCCGCCTAGCCTATACTCTGTCTGCGGTCTTCTTTGCCCTCCTCCGATCTTCATGACTTTGCATTTGGCGGGGTTAAATTCTAGGAGCCAGTTTCTGGACCACACATCCAGCCTGTCCAGGTCTCTTTGCGTGTGTGTGTGTGTGTGTGTGTGTGTGTGTGTGTGTGTGTGTACGTACTCACGTCTTTGTAAGATCATACTTTAGGTTACAGGTATCAATTATCTGCTGCTGACTCTGCTGTTTAACTTGCCACCTGCTGGGTTTGCCTCCTTCTAACCATTAGGCCCTGTCATACCTATCCTGAAAACTATGTAAGGTGCCTGCGTCAACTACCTCTTGGTCCAGTTCATTCCACTTCCAGACTACCGTCAGGCCGAGAAAAATGTTTCCTGACAATCTAGTAATTCACATGACTTCTACCTGTTCTTTCGTGTCCCTGTTTCCCGCCTCTTGAACAGTCTATCCCTGTCTACCCTGTCAAAATCACTAAGCATTTTCCAAGTCGCTGTCATGTCTTCCCTGGATGTTCTATCTAGTAACGTCAGATTCAGTTCATCCGCCTCGCCTCATAGCTCATCCAATTTAGCCGGTCTCGTTGCATACCTCTGCACTTCCTACAGTCCTTTACGTGATTTTTCATGCGAGAGTTCCATCGCAATGCACGTTTAGAAGAGTGAGGTTGCCACCTGGTGAACCCTGGTTTATTGTAGTGATGATGTAGAGGTACGACGTTGCTACCTAGAAGATACTGGTTCGAGCCGACACGATAAATTGTTTTTACGGAAGGGCTGGAGAAATGCTTAAGAAGTGGTTTCATATGTAACTGTGTTGTTGGTTACCGCAGGCCACACACGCTGTCAACCATCTCGCAAGTGTTAGATGAAGACTTGAAAATAGCCAAAAACCGGTAAATTTCTGCACGAGACGTGAAGGTCATGGACTGCTGAAAACGCAGAAGTAACTATACAAGCCCTAAGGTTTCGAATTTATTAAAAATACGTTACACTAGGGAATGGAAGAAAAATAGCAGACTAGATCGAGAGAGTTACAGACAACAATAATTTAAAATATGTGGTGCTAATGTCACCCTTGAAAAATACGAAATATAAACTCTGTAGCATACCTAACAAAGTAGAAGGCTTAAAACCGTCAATGTGCACAGCAAGAGCATAAGACTGTGAATGTAAATGATCAAGAATGATGACAGAAAGATAATTTCGAGTGTAGGGGTTTCCAAATTAGAAGAAAAAGAGGCAAGGAAAACAGAAAGACAAGAAAAATAGAGGAACTCACAATTTTTTTTAATTCGGAGATTAAACGACTGTGATAAAGAGGGACAACTACAGGAACTATCGTATGTGCTATCATGCGAGAGAACTCAGTGGATCGGGGAATCATGAATATCATGGAAGCGCAAAAAACAAGAAAACTAATGGGTATCCCGACGATCTTACAGTCTGTGTGATGTTTCCACGACAAAAGGCAATCGGATAAAAGGTCCAGGAATTTTTCAGTCTAGCAAATCGTAACTGGCGATTTGTACAGACACACAGGGAATATGGAGTGACATCTTGTGAACATTATAGAAACGCGCTCTAGACAGAGTATGTGAAGCCTCACGTCGTGACACAGCGAGAAGCACTGCTCGCTGACACGATGACCACACAATGGCAATTCGTTGGGACACCTTTAAGAGATTGCCTGAAATCTCTTCTTATTTTTTTCAAATTTTCGCTTTTATTTTGTTCATCACTTGAGAAGGCTGGATTCAATTGATTTCAAGTTGTCACGGTCACTATGTCCAGATTCTTGGAACAAATGACAGATGCAACTGACTTAAGTTCCAAAACATCCCGGAATAGCTGGGATAACTTCCAGAACCCTCAGTGGCGTAGCTTCAAACGTTCGACAAAGTTAGATAGTTTAATATCTTTATTATGCACCCCATACCCATCCTGGGGGCGGTAGTCAAAAGATTACAGAGGTACATAATGGGTCCAGGGACTGGGCCTCAAAGTTTTGATAGCTGAGCAAGTTACAAAGGTAATGAACTCACAATTTACAAAGGTAATGAAATCACAATTTACAAAGGTAATGAACTCCAGGTAGGTCTGGTCACAATCATGACAAGTTACAAAGGTATTTACAGATTACAGGTACGTAATGGGTCCAGGGACTGGGCCGCCTCCCAGTTTGATGATGGAGGCAAGTGAAATTCAAATGTGTAGGTGTAGATCTGTTGACTTGTTTGTGAAAAAATAATGATATTGTAATTTTCGTTAAATCAAGTTAAACAAATTTCAGTTTATTTTTTTCTGAACGGCTCATGAAATCGTAATAATGGGCGGGGTTCGAACCCCACCCATTGTGATTAGTAACGATTAACTTTTGCTTGCGTAAGGTCAAATTTGTTGTAAAATACTTGAAAAAATTGGGAATCTTTGGAAACCCTGCCATAACTGAAGACTAACTCCTTTAATTTGCTTCAGATTTTATTGAATAGTGAATGAATGATTCATCTGATGGACTACAAAATATTAATGATGTATTATGTAGTCTGGAATAGTTGGAACAGATCAGCTACCGATGGGCTTCAAACTTTTACCCTTAATGGACATTATTAAAGAAAGTCTGACGTTCGCTCTCCTAATTTTATTAAATAATTTGTTTCCACTGTTACAACTAAAAAATGCATCGTCCGAGTAGCTTCAAACCCTAAACAATTATTTGTATTATGTGGAAGTGTTTTGGTAAAACATTTTTTTTCTTACAATATTTTAAAGAGTTTTAAATAGAATATGACACAAACTTAAAAAAAAAAAATAGCATTTTTAGTGTTTTGAAATTTAACGAGGGAAGACTTCCCTATTTTCGAAACTTTTCTCGTTTCATTCTCCAAAATTTTCGTTTATAACTCCGAGAACGTTTTATCAGATCGGCTTCAAATCTGCAAGGCTGGTACACTGTATCTACAACAAGATTCACAGGATTATTTACGTGAGTGGGTGTGCTGGGAACTATATTATAAAGGCCATTCCTGGATTTTATTTCATTTTATTTCCCTCCGATAATCGGAGAGAACCACCTCAGTTCGGCTTCAAAATTTTAACACTGGCTTATCCTCCCTGGAAGAAGGTTGATGTTAATGGCAGTAATGCCATTTTGCTACTTTTAATCTTGAAATGTTATAGTATTTTTTACATTGTATTATTTTGCCTTGTTGGCGGTGAACGGCTCATGATCCAATGAATTGGACTTGTCCTCCTGTTGCTTGGATATGTCTCAGTAAGTCACTTTCCACAGGAGTCGTATGATGGATTCCGTGCAGTAACTGGAGAATGCCTCTTCTGGTCGGTTTTAAACTTTTAATGTTGTTGTGTTTTCCACAGCCTTAACGTACCAATTTTATTAATCAAATTGGTTATCGTGAAATAACTGGAGTGTCTCCCCTCTGAACAAAAATAAATCACAGTGTTTGACTACTGGTTTATCCTAGGTTAAATATTCATAATGTTCATTTAATAAATCTTATTTAATTACTTAAAACCATATTTAAACCGTAAACACTGGTAAGTCTTACTTTAATAAAAGTTCTGGTTTATTGTGGCTTGCGTGTAGTCTTAATTTAACTTTTTTTTTAAAAAAAGGAAACTGACAAATCTGAAATATCACTTTTCATGCGATAATTTTGGAGTGCCTCATCTAATTTCCTTTAAGTTGATGATTCAAATTGTGACTGACTTCAATCTTAATGTGCTGGTGTATTTTATAACATTGAGCCCTCTGAGATAACAAGAATTTCTCTTATTTTTGTTTTCAAAGCTGGTGATTCTTAGTGCATGATTTAACTTAGTTTTTTTCACTAAATATTTACCATTTTTAATGAGAAATTGGGATAATAATGTCTATATTGGTGAATCCCAAATCTGATTCTCAGCGCTAATATTTAACTGCCTTATAAACTAATGCCAAATTCTGCAATAATTAATGTTTTCGTATGAACTGATGTACACTGGCGTGGAGTTAAGCAGCAACTGAAATATATGTAGTTAGCATACGGGAAAGACCTCAGCATAAGAGGAAAAGTAGAAAAAGTTCGCCGATATCAAGTAGAAACATAGTAATGGTGATGAACCTTATGGGACACCTTCATGGTGGACGAAATTAAAAGAAAAGTTGTTATTGACTTGTACACACAAGACCCTATCAGATAAATAGAAAAGAAGAACAAGAATGCGTGAACATATTAAGAGGCCTGGGACAACATCACACCACTAAGCAGTCAGTAAGGCTTCTTAAGAGATAGAAAAGAAAGACGACTACGATGAGGTATAACTCAGAGGAAGGCATAACGAGTGCATGAAGCCGGAGGAGAGGGTCACCAACACAACCAAACCTACTCACCATAATTCGCCACAAATACTTGGATGACATATTCACAGTCTGGTAATACCTGGAGTCTACCTGAAGGGTATTTCAGGGATCAACGCCCCCACGGCCCGGTTCACGACCAGGACTCCCCATGGATCAGGGCCTGATCAACCAGGCTGTTACTGTTGGCCGCACGTAGTCCACAGCCCGGCTGATCCGGCACCAACTTTAAGTATCTGTCCAGCTCCTTATTGAAAACAGCCAGGGGTCTATTGGTAATTCCCCTTATGCATGGTGGGAGGCTGTTGAACAGTCTTGGGCCCCGGACACGTATTGTGTTTTCTCTTAGTGTACCAATGGGGGCATTTTGCACCGTCTGCCCAGTCTTTCGTCGCAGTTGTGATCATCGAACTGTTGTGATCCTTGAAAGTGAGACCCTCAGACACTACCACTCCGATTATTATTATAATCAAAAAGAAGCGCTAAGCCACAAGGGCTATACAGCACTACCACTCCGAGATCCCTCACATTATTTTTTCGCTTTA
The DNA here is from genome assembly GCF_038502225.1 of Cherax quadricarinatus. Taxonomy (NCBI): domain Eukaryota; kingdom Metazoa; phylum Arthropoda; class Malacostraca; order Decapoda; family Parastacidae; genus Cherax; species Cherax quadricarinatus. Next base: position 21,593,643 of record NC_091299.1, read on the forward strand.
TTGTATGATTCATTATAATCTCCTAATTATTATAATTATTATAAGCTGACAATTTTCTCTCAAAACTAAATAACCTGGAATACATAATCAAGTTTAATATTAAATGAGAACATGAAGACAAACTTACTGTCCTCGATACATTTTTTCACCAGTGGCACCAAGTTAGAATTCACAATAATATAGAACACCGATATATTCGACCGACTACATTCATTTCTTCGTCTACCTCGCCGAACATATCAACAATAGTGTTTCGTCAGGCGATCTTTTAAGAACATTTAGGATCAGTAATCTTGGAAACGTGGACCTAAAAAAAAAAATGAAACGCTATTACTAAGCAGTTTTTGAAGCTGGAATATCTTCCAAGAGGAAAAAAAAAAGTCGACAATCCTCTGTCATCCCTTAATATAGAAACTTATACAAATAAACGAAAAGTGTCGCTAAAATTTTCACTTCTTAAAATAAAATTATTACACTGCCAATGGTTGAAAAAAAGCTTATTTTTCAGGACATTGAATGAAGTCACGTGCAAAAACTGCAACATAATTTGCACAGGAAAAATTGGTAGGAATCTTCTCAAAAAAACAACGAAAGTGAAAAATCTATTAGAAGCGGTCCGGAAATCTGTGCAATTATCTCCTTGGAAGCCTTCATATCACCCACAAAAATGAACTGCACAGTTAAGTAGAAAAATCCTTCAAATAACATTAATCTCGTCCAGAACAAACTTCACCGGAACTCGGAGTAGAAATCAGGTGCAATCATCACTTCTGCCTTAAAAACTTACATTCCAGCCCCATATCTAAAGTTCCCAACTCTCCCTCCCATACAGAGATGGTGGAAGCATTAGTGCTGCAACTCTGTTGCTGAACCACTCCGGTGGTCTGGTGGCTAAAGCTCCCGCTTCACACACGGAGGGCCCGGGTTCGATTCCCGGCGGGTGGAAATTCCGACACGTTTCCTTACACCTATTGTCCTGTTCACCTAGCAGCAAATAGGTACCTGGGTGTTAGTCGACTGGTGTGGGTCGCATCCTGGGGGACAAGATTAAGGACCCCAATGGAAATAAGTTAGACAGTCCTCGATGACGCACTTTCTTGGGTTATCCTGGGTGGCTAACCCTCCGGGGTTTAAAATCCGAACGAAATCTTATCTTATCTTCTACACTGGAACCAAGGATTGAAACTTAAGTTAGGTCGTCTCTATCTTGTCTTGGAGGAAATACCAACACCAGTCAGGTGCATGCTCTCAAACATGTGTCTTTTCTCCTTCATACTTTATATCCTGAAGATAGCTGGAAGCCGGAATAAAGGAGGCTCTCTATTTTTTCTTTCCCTTTATTTTCTCTTTTTATTGTGTGAACGTGTGTAATCAACAATTTTTACTTACCAATTTGTGGTTTGCAGGGGTTGAAACTCTTGCTTCTGACCTCCCGCCTCCTAAACTACATTGACCGGCATCACTGATTTCTGGCTTCTTGGGCCTTATACTTACTCCTGCATCTGTCTATTGAGTTTGCCACCACTACTTCCTCAATTAAGTTATTTCATTTTTAAACCACTCTAAGATTATAGAAATATTTTCTTGTATTCCTGTGACTTATCTCTTTCTTCAGCTTCCACCTCTGCCCATTGATCCTGGTCTCTAATTCGGTCTGTTCCAGGCACCCTATCAATTTCTCTTAGGATTTTGTATGTTCCTCCCCGCCAAGATTGTCAGGTTCAGTTCCTTCAATCTCTCCTTATGGCCATTTCCCTCAGTACTGGTACTAATCTGGTTACACATCTTGCTAACCTCTGCACTGGTTTGAACAGCCGTAGGCTTCGTGCTGAAGCCGCTTACTTAATAATTGGTCTTACATACTGAAAGTCGTGTAAAAATTCTGATGGACTTTTCGTTCCAGTTCCTAAATGCTGATGTTATATTTACTTCGATATTTGCAGCTTCTTTCTGTCAGTCCTATGCTGTGTCCAGTCTGCCTTCACCTCCAAAATGCATGGCCTTGCATTTGTTTTTACTGAACACAAGTAGTCACTTTTTTGACCACATCTGCAGTTTGTGGAGGTCTCTTTGGAGTTCATCGCTATCCACTCCTGTTATTCTTCTGCTCATTGGTTATATATCAGCAAACTATAACACAAAGGACTCAATACCCTCTTGTGTGTCATTCACGTATATTATGAACAGTAGTAGTCCTGACACTGATCAGTTTAAGATCCCACATGTTACTCTCACTCAGATGTCTCATTCCTTATTTATACTCTCTATCTTCAATAATTTTAGTAGTCTATGGCCTACTGGATCACTCTGCCTTGTAATCCTGCTGGTTCTTTTAATTTCTGGACTAGCCTCTGATGAGGTACTGTATCGCTTTCCTACATTCCATAAATATGCAACTCAGTCAGCCCTGTCGTTTTACCTCTGTGACTATCGCAGAATTCCAGCAAATTCATAAGGTAGGATTTTCCCTCCCTAAATCCGAATTGGTTTCAGTTACAAATCTTCTCTCCAAGTGTCTCAATATCCTTTTCCTCTCTTCCCCAGAACTTTTGACAATATGTATGTTAAAGAACCTGGACTGTTTGTAGTGATACTGCTCCTGTGGGGAACAGCAGCAGGATAATACTGCACCACCTCTCGGGGCCCTTAACAACAACAACAGCTTGGTGTGTCATGGGCGCCAACACATGGTGTGTGATTCTCTTCTCTTATATCCATATATTAGTGATGCAGATTACATGGTGAGTTTAAATATGTGGCCTGTAGTTATAACTTTTCTCTTGACATATGCAAGACATCACCCTCCCTGTAGAAGCAGTTATTAGATGTACTAGTCATATTTTGTTATTGCAGAAGTACTATGAAGATTCTATGCTCAATAAAGCCTAGAGATAAGGCCTGTGTTTCTATCACAACACTGTTGTCATTCAAGGCCTCTTGTTTGTTCTTTTTTTTTAATAATTGGGGGATCACGTTTGCCCTTTTTTCCAATTTTCTGGCAATTGTCTTAGTTGGAGAGATTGGTTAAATACCTTTGCAACTGGGTCACATTTTTTCTGACCCTTCTATCAGCTCCCATGGATATACAGTGTATGAGAGGGAATGAGTGTTCTCACCTAATTGTGGTTGCAGGGATCGAGACTCAGCTCCTGGCCCCGCCTCTTCACTGATTGCTACTAGGTCCTCTCTCTCTCTGCTTCCTGAGCTTTGTCATACCTCTCCTTAAAACTATGTATGGTTCCTGCCTCCACTACTTCACTTGCTAGGCTATTCCACTTCCTGACAACTCTATGACTGAAGAAATACTTCCTAACGTCCCTGTGACTTGTCTGAGTCTTCAGCTTCCAGTTGTGACCCCTTGTTTCTGTGTCCCCTCTCTGGAACATCCTATCTCTGTTCACCTTGTCTATTCCCCGCAGTATCTTGTATGTCGTTATCATGTCTCCCCTGACCCTTCTGTCCTCCAGTGTCGTCAATCCGATTTCCCTCAACCTTTCCTCGTACGACATTCCCCTGAGCTCTGGGACTAGCCTTGTTGCAAACCTTTGTACTTTCTCTAACTTCTTGACGTGCTTGACCAGGTGTGGGTTCCAGACTGGTGCTGCATACTCCAGTATGGGCCTAACATACACAGTGTACAGTGTCTTGAACGATTCCTTATTAAGGTATCGGAACGCTATTCTCAGGTTTGCCAGGTGCCCATATGCTGCAGCAGTTATTTGGTTGATGTGTGCCTCCGGCGACGTGCTCGGTGTTATGGTCACCCCAAGGTCTTTCTACCTGAGTGAGGTCTGTAGTCTTTGTCCACCTAGCCTATACTCTGTCTGCAGTCTTCTTTGCCCCTCCCCAATCTTCATGACTTTGCATTTGGCAGGATTGAATTCGAGAAGCCAGTTTTTGGACCACATATCCAGCCTGTCCAGGTCTCTTTGCAGTCCTGCCTCATCCTCATCCGATTTAATTCTTCTCATCAACTTCACATCATCAAAAATAGCACTGGTCCTAGAATTGATCCCATTGGGACCCCGCTCGTCACAGGCGCCCACTGTGATACCTCTTCACGTACCATGACTCGTTGCTGCCTCCCTGTCAGGTATTCCCTGATCCATTGCAGTGCCCTCCCTGTTATATGCGCCTGATCCCCCAGCTTCTGCACTAATCTCTTGTGGGGAACTGTGTCAAAGGCCTTCCTGCAGTCTAGGAAAACGCATCAACCCACCCCTCTCTCTCGTGTCTTACTTCTGTTACCTTGTCACAAAACTCCAGGAGGTTTGTGACACAGGATTTGCCTTCCATGAACCCATGCTGGTTTTCATTTATAATCTTGTTCTGTTCCAGGTGTGTGTCCCCTAACCATCATTTTATATTCAAGCATCAACATATATTTTTACCTGGAGTTTACCTGGAGAGAGTTCCGGGGGTCAACGCCCCCGCGGCCCGGTCTGTGACCAGGCCTCCTGGTGGATCAGAGCCTGATCAACCAGGCTGTTGCTGCTGGCTGCACGCAAACCAACGTACGAGCCACAGCCCGGCTGGTCAGGAACCGACTTTAGGTGCTTGTCCAGTGCCAGCTTGAAGACTGCCAGGGGTCTGTTGGTAATACCCCTTATGTATGCTGGGAGGCAGTTGAACAGTCTCGGGCCCCTGACACTTATTGTATGGTCTCTTAACGTGCTAGTGACACCCCTGCTTTTCATTGGGGGGATGTTGCATCGTCTGCCAAGTCTTTTGCTTTCGTAGTGAGTGATTTTCGTGTGCAAGTTCGGTACTAGTCCCTCTAGGATTTTCCAGGTGTATATAATCATGTATCTCTCCCTCCTGCGTTCCAGGGAATACAGGTTTAGGAACCTCAAGCGCTCCCAGTAATTGAGGTGTTTTATCTCCATTATGCGCGCCGTGGAGGTTCTCTGTACATTTTCTAGGTCAGCAATTTCACCTGCCTTGAAAGGTGCTGTTAGTGTGCAGCAATATTCCAGCCTAGATAGAACAAGTGACCTGAAGAGTGTCATCATGGGCTTGGCCTCCCTAGTTTTGAAGGTTCTCATTATCCATCCTGTCATTTTTCTAGCAGATGCGATTGATACAATGTTATGGTCCTTGAAGGTGAAATCCTCCGACATGATCACTCCCAGGTCTTTGACGTTGGTGTTTCGCTCTATTTTGTGGCCAGAATTTGTTTTGTACTCTGATGACTATTTAATTTCCTCGTGTTTACCATATCTGAGTAATTGAAATTTCTCATCGTTGAACTTCATATTGTTTTCTGCAGCCCACTGAAAGATTTGGTTGATGTCCGCATGGAGCCTTGCAGTGTCTGCAATGGAAGACACTGTCATGCAGATTCGGGTGTCATCTGCAAAGGAAGACACGGTGCTGTGGCTGACATCCTTGTCTATGTCGGATATGAGGATGAGGAACAAGATGGGAGCGAGTACTGTGCCTTGTGGAACAGAGCTTTTCACCGTAGCTGCCTCGGACTTTACTCTGTTGACGACTACTCTCTGTGTTCTGTTAGTGAGGAAATTATAGATCCATCGACCGACTTTTCCTGTTATTCCTTTAGCACGCATTTTGTGCGCTATTACGCCATGGTCACACTTGTCGAAGGCTTTTGCAAAGTCTGTATATATTACATCTGCATTCTTTTTGTCTTCTAGTGCATTTAGGACCTTGTCGTAGTGATCCAATAGTTGAGACAGACAGGAGCGACCTGTTCTAAACCCATGTTGCCCTGGGTTGTGTAACTGATGGGTTTCTAGATGGGTGGTGATCTTGCTTCTTAGGACCCTTTCAAAGATTTTTATGATATGGGATGTTAGTGCTATTGGTCTGTAGTTCTTTGCTGTTGCTTTACTGCCCCCTTTGTGGAGTGGGGCTATGTCTGTTGTTTTTAGTAACTGTGGGACGACCCCCGTGTCCATGCTCCCTCTCCATAGGATGGAAAAGGCTCGTGATAGGGGCTTCTTGCAGTTCTTGATGAACACAGAGTTCCATGAGTCTGGCCCTGGGGCAGAGTGCATGGGCATGTCATTTATCGCCTGTTCGAAGTCATTTGGCGTCAGGATAACATCGGATAGGCTTGTGTTAATCAAATTTTGTGGCTCTCTCATAAAAAATTCATTTTGATCTTCGACTCTCAGTCTGGTTAGCGGCTTGCTAAAAACTGAGTCATATTGGGACTTGAGTAGCTCACTCATTTCCTTGCTGTCATCTGTGTAGGACCCATCTTGTTTAAGTAGGGGCCCAATACTGGACGTTGTTCTCGATTTTGATTTGGCATAGGAGAAGAAATACTTTGGGTTTCTTTCGATTTCATTTATGGCTTTTAGTTCTTCCCGCGATTCCTGACTCCTAAAGGATTCTTTTAGCTTAAGTTCGATGCTTGCTATTTCTCTGACCAGTGTCTCCCTACGCATTTCAGATATATTGACCTCTTTTAGCCGCTCTGTTATTCTTTTCCGTCGCCTGTAAAGGGAGCGCCTGTCTCTTTCTATTTTACATCTACTTCTCCTTTTTCTTAGAATAATAAGCCTTGTGCATACATCGAGTGCCACCGAGTTAATCTGTTCTAGGCATAAGTTGGGGTCTGTGTTGCTTAGTATATCTTCCCAGCTTATATCGGTTAGGACTTGGTTTACTTGGTCCCACTTTATGTTTTTGTTATTGAAGTTGAATTTGGTGAATGCTCCCTCGTGACTAGTCTCATTTTGTCGGTCTGGGGCTCCACGCATACATGTCTGAACCTCAATTATGTTGTGATCTGAGTATATTGTTTTTGATATGGTGACATTTCTTATCAGATCATCATTGTTAGTGAAGATGAGGTCTAGTGTATTCTCCAGTCTAGTAGGCTCTATTATTTGCTGGTTTAAATTGAATTTTGTGCAGAGATTTAAAAGCTCGTGTGAGTGTGAGTTTTCATCAGAGCTGCCTCCTGGTGTTATTACTGCAACAATATTATTTGCTATATTCCTCCATTTTAGGTGCCTTAAGTTGAAATCCCCCAGGAGCAAGATGTTGGGTGCAGGAGCTGGAAGATTTTCCAGACAGTGGTCAATTTTTAACAGCTGTTCCTGGAATTGCTGGGATGTTGCATCCGGAGGCTTGTAGACTACCACAATGACTAGGTTTTGGTTCTCGACCTTTACTGCTAAAACTTCCACTACATCATTTGAGGCATTAAGCAGTTCTGTGCAAACAAGTGACTCTGCAATGTATAGGCCAACCCCCCCCCCTTTTGCCTGTTCACTCTGTCACATCTGTATAGGTTGTAACCTGGGATCCATATTTCGTTGTCCAAGTGATCCTTTATGTGGGTCTCAGTGAAAGCCGCGAACATTGCCTTTGCCTCTGCAAGCAGTCCACGGATGAAAGGTATTTTGTTGTTTGTTGCTGGCTTTAGACCCTGTATATTTGCAAAGAAGAATGTTATCGGACTGGTGGTATTGTTGGCACTGGGGGGGGGGGGATTTTTTTTCCGGCATTAGTATCTGTATCTGTTGGTTTGGAGTGGAGGCCATCGACTGTGGTTCCACTCCAGGAATGACTGGATTTGGTGTACGATTTCTGCCATTTCCTGCCAGTTTTTTTTCTTCCTGGCACTAAAAAACCTCTCCCTCTTGAGTGGCTGTGGCTACCCAGGTTTTCCCATGGCCTGGATGTTTTGTATCTTTTTGTCCCCTTTAGATGGTATGCCTGGCAATTTAAGTTATAGCACAGTCTTTCCTGTACTGAAGAGGTACACAGTTCAGGGTGAAAAAGCATACAGGAAGGGAGTTTGCATTTCCTGTTGTCATATGTGCATGGCATTTTCTAGGGTGGTCATAGTTGCACGTCCCATTTGTTTTTCCAGATTTCCCATGCCAGCAGATACCAAGTGCATAGTATGTGCACAGGCTTGGTTTCCGCTTGCCTTGGGTTTCTGTGACTGTATTCCCTGTTGGTGCATGTTTCCCTGTCTTACTTCTATCCTCCCTAGCACCAACAATGGAGCTCCCACCAGTTGTTTTTGGTAATATATCCTCACTATTGCTATTGGAGTCCTCTTGTTTGCTATTTCCTGCGGTATTTCTAGTTTGCAATATTGGTTTTATCTTATCTTTGACTACACTTGTTTCCCTACTATGGCTCCTGTCCCCTATGAGGTCACTTATGTATTCCTTCCTGCGTATAATTCCCGACTACCTGGACAAAATCTCCAGCTTCACCATTACTGTCTCCCAGGACAGTATCTCCAGCTTCACCATTTCTGTCTCCCAGGACAGCACCTCCAGCTTCACCATTACTGTCTCCCAGGACAGCATCTCCAGCTTCACCATTTCTGTCTCCCAGGACAGCACCTCCAGCTTCACCATTACTGTCTCCCAGGACAGCATCTCCAGCTTCACCATTTCTGTCTCCCAGGACAGCACCTCCAGCTTCACCATTACTGTCTCCCAGGACAGCACCTCCAGCTTCACCATTACTGTCTCCCAGGACAGCACTATCAGCCCCACATTTACTGACTACCAGGACATCACCTCCAGCCTTACAGTTTGTGACTACATGGCCAGTATCAAGGGCAGTACCATTCAGCCCAGACTTTTTATGTTCCCATCTGTTGTAGAAAGCTTCCAGGTTTTCTATGAAAGCAGCTTTGATGTTGTCCTCTTTTAATACCCTTGTGATTTTAGTCCACAGATTTTCCTCATTTGGGCATACCCAAAAACACTTCTCTGTTTTAATACTGCTTGTAGCTAGTTCTTGGATATCTGCACAAGGGGCGTGACACCAATTTCCACAAAAATGACAATTTATCCATGTGGAAGCCCGTTTGTTTGACTGACCACAGACTACACACAGCTTCATAATGATTTGAATGGTTGATTTACTGCAATTCTACTAGCAACCTCTTGAATATTCTATTAATAACCTTAAATGAAGCTCTAGCTATTTGTATTTCTGTTTCTAACTGTTTTTGTATATTGGACAGCTTACCGTCACATTCCTGATTTTTAATGTTTGTGTTTATAAGGGCGCCTACAACCCCATCCGTTTACAGTCTGCTTTATTGTCCAACGAAACCGTTTGAAACCAGTCAAGGGTTCGGACCATCAAGGGTTCGGACCAGTCAAGGGTTCGGACCAGTCAAGGGTTCGGACCAGTCAAGGGTTCGGACCAGTCAAGGGTTCGGACCAGTCGATCTGATCTGATCAGTGGGTCACTTATTTAAAACATACTGGTCGGTGATTTGAGCTAACACATGAAGGATCTACTGGAAATTATCTACCCGAGTAATATGTGATTTGACTGATACAAAAGTATAACTTGCGTGTTGAAGAAATCGGTGACTGCTGGCAACTCCTACAGTGACAACGGTCGACCTCCACCCTTGTTTATCAATCGCTGTATCTAGCTTTTCTATTTTTTTTTTCCGTCTCCACCACAATAAATGCTATATTATCACTATAGTTGACTGGTGGAAATTTTGGAGGAAGGACGCTTTTTCTGTAGTAATAATTGCTTCTCGTTGTGTATATTGCGAGCGCTGGTAACTACAGGTTATATGAAATTCACAGTAACGTCTCGTATTTCAAGAAAAAAGAAACTTGTAGATGAATGGTTCAGAGAACCGACATGTTGATAAATTAGACACATGTGCAACTCTTGGGTATCTTTATTGAGGAAACGTTTCGCCACACAGTGGCTTCATCAGTCCATACGTAGGAGAAACTTGAAGAACAGGAGGAGAATGAGGTAATCAGTCCCTCAACCTTGAGTCGATGTGGTCAGTCCATCAATCTTGATGGACTGATGAAGCCACTGTGTGGCGAAACGTTTCCTCAATAAAGATACCCAAGAGTTGCACATGTGTCTAATTTCAAGAAAAAAGAAACTAATGAAAGTCACTCCACTCCACTAAGTACCATTATAATACTGGTTAGTTGCTACTACAACACTGTATTCTGCTCTTCACTGGTATCACTAGATTATATGCGAGTACACTAGCAAGCTAGGAAGATTATTAAAAACAGCTGACTCCAGTTAGAGTAAAAGCATACAAATTTTACTTATTAGTTTATTCACTACCTAAATTGATTACAGTATGGAATCAAGAGAACAATTCTTCCTGCATAGAAATACTGATCATAAACAAAATCATACCCATTTCAGATAATATGTAAAATCATAAATTGCAATAAAAATTATTTAGAATTCGTTAAGTATTTAATATTATATTTACTAAGTATAGTTCTGTACTTACAAAATTTTCTGTAATATCATCAGTCATTTTTCTTTTGGGAGTCACCAGATATTTGTCTATTGCCACATTCACAGACTTGACCTCAAATAATTGAATTATAATTAAAGCTAATACTGTAGCAGTTGTACAGTAAACACTTAATTTAAAAGATTAATAGGGGAGGAGTGGGTCACCAGTAATGGGGATTGTGGTGAACAGAGATGAGATTATTTTTCGTGATTGTAATAATAATGGACAATTCTGAAACTAATGAGCTTGTCCGTTATTTCCTAATTAGTTGACCCAGCAAATTTTGTCCCATATTTCCAAGGTCTGTTAAGGGTTCACTGAGCTATGGATTGTTTAAGGGTTCACTGAGCTGTGGATTGTTTAAGGGTTCACTGAGCTGTGGATTGTTTAAGGGTTCACTGAGCTATGGATTGTTTAAAGGTTCACTGAGCTGTGGATTTTAAAGCTATGTATGGATCCTGCCTCCACTACATCGCTTCCCAAACTATTCCACTTCCTGACTACTCTGTGGCTGAAGAAGTACTTCCTAACATCTTCAACTGCCAACTGTGTCCCCTTGTTGATGTGTCCCACCTCTGGAACATCCTGTCTTTGTCCATCTTGTCAATTCCTCTCAGTATTTTGTATGTCGTTATCATGTCCCCCCTATCTCTCCTGTCCTACAGTGTCGACAGGTGGATTTCCGTTAACCTCTCCTCGTAGGACATACCTCTTAGCTCTGGGACTAGTCTTGTTGTAAACCTTTGCACTTTCTCTAGTTTCTTTATGTGCTTGGCTAGGTGTGGGTTCCAGACTGGTGCCGCATACTCCAATATGGGCCTAACGTACACGGTGTACAGGGTCCTGAACGATTCCTTATTAAGATGTCGGAATGCTGTTCTGAGGTTTGCTAGGCGCCCATATGCTGCAGCAGCTATTTGGTTGATGTGCACTTCAGGAGATGTGCCTGGTGTTATACCCACCCCAAGATCTTTTTCCTTGAGTGAGATTTGTAGTCTCTGGCCCCCTAGACTGTATTCTGTCTGCGATCTTCTTTGCCCTTCCCCAGTCTTCATGACTTTGCCATTGGTGGGGTTGGACTCCAGGAGCCAATTGCTGGACCAGGTCTGCAGCCTGTCCAGATCCCTTTGTAGTTCTGCCTGGTCTTTGATCGAATGAATTCTTCTCATTAACTTCACGTCATCTGCAAACAGGGACGCTTCGGAGTCTATTCCTTCCGTCATGTCATTCACAAATACCAGAAACAGCGCTGGTCCTAGGACTGACCCCTGTGGGACCCCCCTGGTCACAGGTGCCCACTCTGACACCTCGCCACGTACCATGACTCGCTTTTGTCTTCCTGACAAGTATTCCCTGATCCATTGTAGTGCCTTCCCTGTTATCCCTGCTTGGTTCTGCAGTTTTTGCACTAATCTCTTGTGTGGAACTGTGCCAAACGCCTTCTTGCAGTCCAAGAAAATGCAATCCACCCACCCCTCTCTCTCTCTCTTGTCTTACTGCTGTCATGTAGATGAGATCATTCCTTTCTAGGTGTTCCATCACTCTTCTCCTGATAATCTTCTCCATGACTTTGCATACTATACATGTCAGTGACACTGGTCTGTAGTTTAGTGCTTCATGTCTGTCCCCTTTTTTTAAAGATTGGGACTACATTTGCTGTCTTCCATGCCTCAGGCAGTCTCTCTGTTTCGATAGATGTATTGCATATTGTTGTTAGGGGTACACATAGCGCCTCTGCTCCCTCTCTCAGGACCCATGGAGAGATGTTATCCGGCCCCATTGCCTTTGAGGTATCTAACTCACTCAGAAGCCTCTTCACTTCTTCCTCGGTTGTGTGTACTGTGTCCAGCACTTGGTGGTGTACCCCACCTCAGTGTGTGTGTGTGTGTGTGTGTGTGTGTGTGTGCATGCATCTGTGCTCGTTCTTTATCTACAGAGAACCATCTCAAAGTGATGGTGAAAGTGTTGAATGATGAACTTTTTTTTTCTTTTCTAGGGTTTTTCTTTCTCTTTGGGTCACCCTGCATTGGTGGGAGATGGCCAACATGTTATAAAGTGTTAAGTCATGAAGTGCTAAGTCTGTTTGGGTCATACAACTCTTTGTGAATAGGATATAATTAGTTTAGATCCAAGAAATGGGACAGATTTTATTTCTTGTATTTACAGGTTTTTACCAGCTTCAATGCACACCTTGAAGTTTTTTTTTTTAACATGTAGGCCATCTCTCACCAAGGCAGGGTGACCCAAAAAGAAAGAAAACCCCAAAAAGAAAAAATTTTCATCATTCAACACTTTCACCATCACTCACATATAATCACTGTTTTTGCAGAGGCGCTCAGACATGACAGCTTAGACGTCTCTCCAAACGATCAATATCCCAAACCCCTCCTTTAAAGTGCAGGCATTGCACTTCCCATATCTAGGACTCAAGCCTGGCTAACCAGGTTCCTTGAATCCCTTCACAAAATATTACCTTCCTCACACTCCAACAGCTTGTCAGGTCCCAAAAGCTAGTCGTCTCCATTCACTCCTAACACACTCATGCATGCTTGCTGGAAGTCCAAGCCCCTCACCCACAAAACCTCCTTTACCCCCTCCCTCCAACCTTTTCAGGAATGACCCCTAGCCCACCTTCATTCCCAACAGACTTATATGCTCTCCAGTCATTCTTTGTTATATTCTCTAAATACACATTTAACCTGCACATAGAAGAGAGAAGCTTCCTGTCAAGAAAAGTGTTATCTCCCTCTTTCTCCATGCTCTCCGCATTTGTGATCCTCAGTTCCTTGAATCATAAATTTCCTCTCTTCGCAATTCATTTTCCCATCTTGGCTACCCTTCCCATTTCATAGACTCTGCCTTCTCACGTGCTAAACGGACTTTCTTCTCTCCCAAACTCTCCACTCCTGGGAATTCTCCTGTCCTCTGCCTTCGCTACATTTCTGGTCTTTCTAATCTCAGCAATTCTCTCCGTTCCTTAGACATCAAACTTACTTTTCGCCAGACTGACACTCATCGCACTTATCTAGTTCATACCTCTCCTTCCTCTATAGATGCTCCTGGTGTTTACGCTATTTCTTGTTCCTCTTGTCCTCTGCAGTACTTTGGAGAAACTGGCCAATCTCTTTCTGACAGATTTAGGGAGCACAAAAGTATTGTTAGGCTTGCTGACACCAACAGTGCTCTTTTCTGTCATGTCAGAGATCACAGTCATCCCTCCGACTGGTCTTCTGCTAAAATTATCTACCCAACTTTCAACTTTCGCAGTCACTGTCTGGTTGAATCCTTCCTTATGCACAACTTTCCTTGTAGGAATCTTAGTCCTGGCTTTGTCTCTGTAGATGCTTTCCTTTCCCATTACATTGTAAAATGTTCCAAACATCAGAACACCCGTGACTTAACCTGATTCTTTTCTCTTCTCCCTCTTTCTCCTTTTGGTTTTCTTTCTTCTGCCTTGGGTATTTTCCTTTATTTTTCCCCCTCTGTGGGCACCTTGCTCCCTTGCAGTGCTCCTCATTCTTAGATGACTGACTCTACTACTACTACCACCTCTCTTGTCCCATCCCTGTCTGCTGGCCTATATATACTCCCTCCTCCTCCTTTTCATTGGTTTGATTTTGTAAATGGTCCAATTCGAACTGAAACATCGTCGTAAGCTCCCCTCTTCTATGTGCAGGTTATTTGTGTATTGTTCCAGTCACGGTATTGTGTTTTTTTTTTTATTCTCTCTAAATGACTAAACCATCTCAACAGTACCTCTTTAGCCCTCTGACTAATACTTTTTAGTAACTCTACACCTCCTCCTTGAAGTTACTAGTCCAAAATACATTGCTAATGTAAATGGACTTAAAAACTATTGGAAGTAATTTATTTTCATCACAAAACTGTGTATGAAAGAGCAATAACTTGTGTAACCTACATTCTATCACTCTGGTTAAATCTCAACAATTAAAACACATGCCTAAAGATATTTCATTGGTTTCCAGGGATTAAAACAAGGGTTAAAAGAAAAGGAAGAGTTCTCAAAAATAAAATTTATTTGGTGTTAGTTAAAACTAACAATTCACACCCACCAAATGCAAATATTAGGATTTATTTAAGTTTCTTGATGCAGATAAATGGCTCTAAGCCAAAAATTTGAGCATGAAAATCCATTTGTGCTAATGTAACAAAACATATTTTACCTAATATAAACATTCAAGGTATAACTAATAACATAATGGACAATGAATCTTGTTTGATTAGATTCACTAACAGAAAATTTGACAACTTCTTTTGTTCAAATCTTAAAGGAAACAAACAAATTTTCTAAAGTAGCAAATAAAAACTACAAGGTTGACAATTATTTCAGTGTACTTCCTTCTGTTGCTAATAATGTTCAAACAAATTTTCTGAACCAATGAGAACTGAAAAATGGTTTCAACAGCCAATATAGTAACAATTTCTATGGAATAACTGAATTGTGGTAAATTCAGGCATAGAATACATATTAACAAGTCCTATAACAACTAAGAATTCAACATACATGAAGAAAACAATTTCCCTGACCATGGATCACAGTATTGAAGGCACCAGGTCAACAAGTATTTACATTAAAATTCCAAGTCAGAGTGAAAACTGGTCAAAACTGTTTTAGAGTTAACATAAATAACAAAAGAATTACTCCAGAAATTAGGAAATCAGTTTGCAAGAGCAAACCAAGACTTATTGTCAGCTCTAAACAGAAAAATAACTGGTAAAACAGTAGGCTTCACTTACCATTGCAACTACTTTAATTAGTTAGGATGAAGTTCATAGCAAATTTGAAAGGATTTTGCAAATCACTTTCCATTCCCAGTTGCCACAGAACCTATAATTTTTGTCATATTTAAATAACATAAATGGCTGGTATAATTTTATGCTTGTCAGTGCAGGCGAGTGGTAATTACTTCACAATATGTAATAGCCAAACCCAACATGTGGCATTCTTTGGCAAGCTTAAAGTGTTCCTTCTAAAGTCAACATTTTAGCATGTGAAATACAGCATTTTAGGATTCCATTTAAGGCCAAGCCCCTAAAATTTAGGCATTCACATTAAGAACAATGTATCAAGTTCAGTAATTCCTGCCCGCTAAAAATATGAGGGAAAATGGACATAATTGTATTCACTTAGGATGCCATTATTATAGATGTTTTAGTCCCTGAACCCTGATCACTGCAAACACATGAGAAGTATGAGGAGACAGGCTATATATATGGACAGGAAATAGTAGAAGGGAAAAAACTGGGAAACTTGTCCATGAGAATTTATGAATATAAAAACACACGTAGCAGAGATGACATTAACAATTCTTGTGTCATACACAGAAATATCAAGGGACATTCCATGCATTGGCAAGATATTGAATTTGTTTACTGGGAATCAGATTTAAAACAATGAAGATGTGTTGACACTTCACTCATCACCACCTCCAACACCGTCACTCAACAAGCTAATAGTTATACATCAGCTAATATAACACTTCTATGAGACTGCCACGTAAAACAGTCTATCCTATGAGGATAGACTGAGGGCACTGAATCTGCACTCTCTAGCAAGGTGTAGAATTAGGGGGGAAGGATATAACTGAGTTGTAAAATGGAAGACAGGTATAAATAGAGGGGATATAAATAATGTGCTTAAAATATCTAACCAAGACAGGAATTGCAGCAATGTATTCAGATTAGAAAAATTTTGATTTAGAAAGGATATAGGAAAGCACTGGTTTGGTAATCAAGTTGTGGATGAGTGGAACAAACTATTGAGTAGCATCATTGAAGCAAAAACCTTGTGTACCTTTAAAAATAGGTTAGACAAGTACACGAGTGGAGTGAAATGTAGACTTGGATGGCATGGGCCAGTAGGCCCGCTGCAGTGCTCCTCCTTTCTTATGTTCCTAAGATAAGCCCTTTTCCACTCATGGCATCCTGCACTGACTACTACTACCAGGTACTATTAATAATACCACTACCAGTACCTGTCTCCTCTCATATTCCTCATATATTTGAAGCAATCAAAGTCCAATAATTGTATCCTACTGAATGCATTCATGTCCCTTTCTCTCAAGTTGTTGGCAGTTATTTGCCTTCTTACAACAACACAAAAATATAACCAGTCAAAATTCAACTGCACTATTTTTAAATTTACATGAATGCTGTCTCACAGCATTTTCAGAAAAAATAATCTCTACTTAATTCTGGAATTAATAATCTTCATAAATCAATGAAAATAAATTAAACAATTACCTTAGAAATTAGTTCTAGGTATTGTAATTCGTAGACTGATCATACAAGTGAAGAAGACTTTATGATTGAAAATGTTGAATACTAAAGAAAAAAAAAAAGTGCTGTCATGGTAAAAGTATATAAGGCAAAAGCTCTTTAGTGCCTCTCATATGGGAAATTTGTCAAGATTTTTTTTTCCAAGTTATTCCTTCTAAAACTATAAGTATATCTACAGAGTTTATATTTGAAAAACTGTACAAAACCACAATCTTCCCATAGTTAGCAACAATATAACCTACAAGCATGGTTTAAACAAATACATATATATGCAATAAAATTTTAATTTGTATTCTTTGTAAAAACAGCACTTAATTGCTTATTCATTACATGGAATGGTAAGAAATAGTTGAACAGTTTTAAATGTATACAAAGAAAACTGTATGAAAATAAATAATTGCAGTACAAAATATAAATACAAAGAAAATAATCAGCTTGTACTGAGAGAAGAACCTGTAAATGCATCTACTGGCTGCCATCACCCTTGAGATGGAATGATAATTATGCTTTAAGACAAACAACTTAAGGAAGACTTTAACAATATCATAAGTACCATATATGCACAGAAAATAGTCATATGCAGCTGGTATATCTTATGAAGCAGATCACAATCATTATTGAATTGGAATATAACCAACATAGTGTTCACATTTTCTTATATCAACACAGCAGTTAAATCAATTATTATTCTCCAAAACACGCTAAACCTGAATGGGTCATAGAGCTCAATTAAATTAAAAAATAAATCATATTGCAAATGAAAAATTGAAATGTCAATTTCAATTTTTCATTAAGCATGTGACTATATCTACATATTAAAAAGCTCTTCCATTATATTTTGGCCTGATAACTAAACAATAACTCAATCATTACCCTGATCATATATTACTGATAAATACTTAATTTTTTTTTTTTTACAAAATATGTGACTCTGGTGATGGTAAAGGTGGCTACTTTTCACTACCTGTAAGAGACTGAGTATAGTAGGGTAACTGGAACCATCACCAGCCCTGAAATATTACCCCAAATAAAAATTCACAGCTTTAGACTGGACATGGGTGTACTATCAGACCTACATAACCCTCATACACTTATTCCTCCAAATGAATAAGAAAAAAATCTATGAGTAGTAACAAAAAGGTCAGAGTGCTGTCTTGCTCAGAATATAAACAGTATATTTCAGATATACAGAATTCTTCCTCCGTAAGCCATGTGTGTCGTAAGAGGCAACTATAACGATGGAAGCAAGGGGTTAGTAATCCCTTCTCCTGTATACATTATTAAATTTAAAAGGAGAAACTGTTATCTTTTTCTTTTGGGCCACCCTGCCTCGGTGGGATATTGCCAGTTTGTTGAAAGAAGAAAGATTTCAGAAGTACAGAATTCTTCCTCCGTAAGCCACGCATGTTGTAAGAGGCAACTATAATGCCGGGAGCAAGGGACTAATAACCCTTTCTCCTGTATACATAACTAAATTTAAAAAGAGAAGAGAAACTTCCATTTTTTCTTTTTTGGGTCACCCTGCCTCAGTGGGATATGGCCGGTTTCTTAAAAGAAAGATTTCAGATGTACATTCTTGCATACACCAAAATTTGTACATATTTTAGCATGCTTAGGCTAATAATACCAATTTAACTAATACTTGAACCACCCCAGAGAAGTTATATTTTATTGCCATGAGCACTGAATGATCACATAGGTCAAAGAGCTCAGTAAATCTCGCATCTTCCTTCCTTCTAAGAAGTGATGTCACTAACTTGAGAAATCATAACAACATGACAGTAAACAGCTCAGGGAATGGACAGGATTCAAATCCATGGCAAGCCAGTGCTCTAATCACTATACTGTGCCAGCCTACTAATATTTGTTTAACTAGGTATATCTCTATACACAAGAAAGGTTGGCATGGTCTGCACTGTGATCATAAAAGCTGTTTTTTATGGCAAGAACTAACTCCCATTTGAGCTAAATCTTGCCACAGCCATGTTGGCGAGATTCATCCGCAATAACCAGCATTCGTGGTCATAGTGCAGACCATGCTAACCTTTATAGTGTATATAAATATTCCTAGTTGGACAAATCTTATTTGGTACAGCTGTTAGAGCACTTGCCTCATGGTTTCAGGACTTGCCACTGGTTTTAATCCTGCTGTCCTATGAATTTGTTTATCAAGCAACTAATTAAAAATTACATATCCAGTAATTACCTTTAACTGACAAAACCTTGACAAATCTTTAGTAATATATTACATTTAAGAGTCAGCATAGAAAATTTTAAAATATTTACATAAACTCTGAAAAAGATGAATTTTCTATATTTTATGAATAGAAAGTAAGGACTGATGTCTGATTGCCACGGATTAAGATGAATGGAGGCATGTCACGGGTTAATGTCTCTAGCCAAGCCATGTACAGAGGGGCAGAAACTGAAGACTTACGAGGCATTGGCAGGGTCCTGAAAAGTAGAAAAATGTTGAATATTAAAATTATTATTAAACCTAATCTTTTCCTTGTAAGACTCAGTAGTTGTTCTACAAGATGACTGTTATAGATAAATGATGGTATAAGCCAACAAGTGACAAGAAAGATGCTGATAACCAGCATCTTTTTTGTCACTTGTTGACTTCTTGTCACTCTTTAATACAACATTTTGTCCAGGACTGGACTACAAAGACACACACAACACTGTTTTACAAGACACATGAGCACCCTGATGTAAGACTCAGGAGAGATCAAAAGTGTGGTAATAACATGTGAAGCAACAGAGAAAGAGAAGTCAGTCAATCAGCATACTTATATACAGGGAAGGGAAAGAAGGTAAATAGGAAACATTTTTATTGTATAAAGTAGCAAACCGTGTACAATGTAAGTGATAGGACCCATCAACATATATGTGCATTCTTTTGTTTTATTCAATAGTATTGTATCAGTTAAATGAATTGTGACTACTTCCAAGATCCTGCATCTGGTTCTGTCCTCCTTCTCATGTCCATATGTGGTTGTGTAGTGTAGTGAATGACAGGCACATTGACATCACTCTTCCTGTATCTATATCTGTGTTCCTGCAGGCAAGTCTGAAGGTCACGCCTGTTTCACAAATGTAAACCTTACAACCTCCCCAACACGGATTACTGTAAACCCTTGAAGCAGCAGTACTTTGGCTCTGTGAGGCTTGGTGAATTTTTTGCTTTGCTGGTTACAACAGCAATGTCCATGTTGGCTTTATGGAAGATGCGAGTAAAAGTGGTGGTAACCTATCATGGAGGGAGGACAGGCCAACAATCAATGTTGAAGATTTTCCTGGGAATTGTTCAGTGGATAAATCTTTTCTTTCGTAGAAGTGGTTAATGTACAGTTGGAGCTCAATGGTGGTGAAAGCATCAATATATTTCTGCTTCTCTACAAAGAATTCTTCATTACATAGCATGAGGGTGTACTGGAAATAATCTATGATGACTCTGTATTTAGCCTTGAGGTTGTGGTGGAAAAAATAACGTATGAAGTCATCTTTATTAGTGAATTGTGTATAAACCTTTTCTGAGTGTGTATCATTTTTTTCTTCCTCCAGAGTAAACTGTATGGTGGGTTCTACTGAGTTGAGTGCATTCTTAAACTGGTGGAGACTAAAGCATTTAGGGACAATGACAAAGATGTCATCAACATTTCTCAGCCATGTGATGTTATGTGGGATGATTCTCTTAAAGCAGTCTTTCACTAAATGTTCGGGGTAAATATTTTCCAGGATGGCACTAAGGGGTGAACCCATCACATGTCAAGATTTGATACACTTGTTCTCACCACAACCCCAAGACTAAATACAAAGTTATCATAGGTCTTTTTCCTCCATCTCTACAGGATTTGTAATGAAGAGGAAAAGATATGAATTAAAGATGCCTTCATTGCCTTAATTTAGCTCCACTGCATATCATCCACTCCTGAAAAAGAAAAGCCTTACTCATCCACATCTTGCAAAATGGGTCTGTGCAGCGAGTTTGCACAGTATCCTGCCCCAGGGAGCGCATAATGGGAAAAGCAAAATTCTGACCTTTTATTTGGTTTAAAATAAGTGAATTTGAGGTATCTTCTAGGATGGTTTTTATGATTTTATTGACTGTTTCTTGGTATCATTTGATAGAATGGAAGATATACTACTGAAATAGAGAAGATTTTGGTTGGTTTCAGGACCAAAAGTAATTTGAAAATGGGCTCAGAGTGGAAATATAAGGACTGGTAAGGCCTTTCCTATATGCCCTGTCTGTTTTATGGGCTTTTACTATGTCTGATTCAATTATTGGGATGCCATAAACCATGACCAATCATTTCTGGTTATATTTTATTATCTTGGAAATAGAGTAAATCTTCTATTTTTGTTTACCTGATTATAAATTCAAAATGGAAAGCAAGTGTAATATAGAAGAGGCCTGGGGATGTGATTAATGAACAGAGGAAATGTTGTTTTCGTGCCAGGAATGCCTACATTGTTTATTTTTTACTCTACTTTTAAACTGGCTTTTTTTAAGGGTGTGGAAAATTGGCCAAATTACTAACCTCTGTGTACTTTACAGGGTAGGTCTGGGAGTATTTTTGTGCTCTGTCTTAGCAAAAAAAGCTAAAAATTTAGTTAAATTGAGCGATGGAAGTGGCTTAACCCTTTCAGGGTCCATGCCATAGATCTACGGCTTTGAAGCTAGGGTCCAAACCGTAGATCTACGCCATGAGCTCAGCTCGCTCAGATAACCCGTGAGCGGTAAATATGGGCCTAGATATGAGAGAACAAATTTATGTGGTAAGTGTGCACCACAAAACAAATTCTGCAGCATGCACTGCATAATGAGGGAAAGGGTGGGAGAGTTTCAATGGAGAGGAATAAATGGGATTAGGTCAGGGGTTTCAAATAGAGTTAGAGCTAAAGAAGGAGTAGCAATAATGTTGAAGGATAAGCTATGGCAGGAAAAGAGGGACTACAAATGTATTAATTCAAGGATTATGTGGAGTAAAATAAAGATTGGATGTGAAAAGTGGGTTATAGTAAGCGTGTATGCACCTGGAGAAGAGAGAAGTGTAGAGGAGAGAGAGAGATTTTGGGAAATGTTGAGTGAATGCGTGGGGAGTTTTGAATCAAGTGTGAGAGTAATGGTGGTTGGGGATTTCAATGCTAAAGTGGGTAAAAAGGTTATGGAGGGAGTAGTAGGTAAATTTGGAGTGCCAGGGGTAAATGTAAATGGGGAGCCTTTAATTGAGCTATGTGTAGAAAGAAATTTGGTAATAAGTAATACATATTTTATGAAAAAGAGGATAAATAAATATACAAGGTATGATGTAGCACGTAATGAAAGTAGTTTGTTAGATTATGTATTGGTGGATAAAAGGTTGATGGGTAGGCTCCAGGATGTACATGTTTATAGAGGGGCAACTGATATGTCAGATCATTATTTAGTTGTAGCTACAGTTAGAGTAAGAGGTAGATGGGAAAAGAGGAAGGTGGCAACAACAAGTAAGATGATATAGTGTTGGAGTGGTTTGTACTTTTGTTTAATTTTTTTTTTTTTTAAATTAATCCATGTTAAGCGCTAAACCCAAGTGAGTCATTCAGCAAAAGACGTGTTGGAGGCTCGATCCTCCGTCTGGTGAGCGCCAGACAGACACGCTTCCTAATTTTTTTAATAAATGTATGAAAGAGGTGAAGGTACCTAGGGATTGGCGGAGAGCATGTATAATCCTTTTATATAAAGGGAAAGGGGACAAAAGAGATTGTAAAAATTATAGAGGAATAAGTTTACTGAGTATACCAGGAAAAGTATACGGTAGGGTTATAATTGAAAGAATTAGAGGTAAGACAGAATGTAGGATTGCGGATGAGCAGGGAGGCTTCAGAGTGGGTAGGGGATGTGTAGATCAAGTGTTTACATTGAAGCATATATGTGAACAGTATTTAAATAAAGGTAGGGAAGTTTTTATTGCATTTATGGATTTAGAAAAGGCATATGATAGAGTGGATAGAGGAGCAATGTGGCAGATGTTGCAAGTATATGGGATAGGTGGTAAGTTACTAAATACTGTTAAGAGTTTTTATGAGGATAGTGAGGCTCAGGTTAGGGTGTGTAGAAGAGAGGGAGAATACTTCCCGGTAAAAGTAGGTCTTAGACAGGGATGTGTAATGTCACCATGGTTGTTTAATATATTTATAGATGGGGTTGTAAAAGAAGTAAATGCTAGGGTGCTTGGGAGAGGGGTGGGATTAAATTATGGGGAATCAAATTCAAAATGGGAATTGACACAGTTACTTTTTGCTGATGATACTGTGCTTATGGGAGATTCTAAAGAAAAATTGCAAAGGTTAGTGGATGAGTTTGGGAATGTGTGTAAAGGTAGAAAGTTGAAAGTGAACATAGAAAATAGTAGGGTGATGAGGGTATCAAATGATTTAGATAAAGAAAAATTGGATATCAAATTGGGGAGGAGGAGTATGGAAGAAGTGAATGTTTTTGATACTTGGGAGTTGACGTGTCGGCGGATGGATTTATGAAGGATGAGGTTAATCATAGAATTGATGAGGGAAAAAGGTGAGTGGTGCGTTGAGGTATATGTGGAGTCAAAAAACACTATCTATGGAGGCAAAGAAGGGAATGTATGAAAGTATAGTGGTACCAACACTCTTATATGGATGTGAAGCTTGGGTGGCAAATGCAGCAGTGAGGAGACGGTTGGAGGCAGTGGAGATGTCCTGTCTAAGGGCAATGTGTGGTGTAAATATTATGCAGAAAATTCGGAGTGTGGAAATTAGGAGGTGTGGAGTTAATAAAAGCATTAGTCAGAGGGCAGAAGGGTTGTTGAGGTGGTTTGGTCATTTAGAGAGAATGGATCAAAGTAGAATGATATGGAAAGCATATAAATCTATAGGGGAAGGAAGGAGGGGTAGGGGTCGTCCTCGAAAGGGTTGGAGAGAGGGGGTAAAGGAGGTTTTGTGGGCGAGGGGCTTGGACTTCCACCAAGCGTGCGTGAGCGTGTTAGATAGGAGTGAATGGAGACGAATGATACTTGGGACCTGAGGATCTGTTGGAGTGTGAGCAGGGTAATATTTAGTGAAGGGATTTAGGGAAACCGGTTATTTTATATAGCCAGACTTGAGTCCTGGAAATGGGAAGTACAATGCCTGCACTTTAAAGGAGGGGTTTGGGATATTGGCAGTTTGGAGGGATATGTTGTGTATCTCTATAAGTATATGCTTCTAAACTGTTGTATTCTGAGCACCTCTGCAAAAACAGTGAAAATGTGTGAGTGTGGTGAAAGTGTTGAATGATGATGAAAGCATTTTCTTTTTGGGGATTTTCTTTCTTTTTTGGGTCACCCTGCCTCGGTGGGAGACAGCCGACTTTTTGAAAAAAAAAAAAAAAAAAAATTTGGATTAAAACAGCAACTTTGTGTTTTTTTTTTGTATGTTTTTTACAGTTGTATTCACGATTTCTTGGTCTCATTTGATAGAATGGAATATATATTACAGAAATAGTGATGATTTTGATTGGTTTTAGTACTGAAAATGTATTCAAACCGAGCTCAAAGTCGAGAAAATGTTCAATTTTTGCCGATGTTCAAGAGTAAACAAATGTCGTCACGAGTCTAAGACGTGTCAGCTGGTGGGTCTTGTGTACATTCACGAATGTACTGATATTATTTTTACAATTATTACAACAATTATTATAACAGTAAATCTTTTATTTTTAGGTGTGAATAAAAATTCATTACGTGAATAAAAAATCAAAATGAAATTCATTTGTAAAGCCTGAAAACATAACTAATAAACAGAAGAAATATTAATTTAGTGCCAGGAATGCCTGCATTATTTATTCTGGACCCTATTTTGAAATTGGAATATTTTGAACTTTGTGTTAAATTGGCCAAATTACCATTTTCCCATCACATTATTGGGTAGTTGAAACAGTTGACTGGGAAATTTCTCGTCCTCAATCTATAAAATAGAATTAATTCTAGCGAAAAAGCTAAGAATTTGGTCGACTGGAATAACATAATTGGCCTAAAATGGAAGTCAAAGTAGGCAAAATTGCCGATGCGTAAATATCGCCTATGCAGCAAAATTCGCAAGAGCGTAATTTCTTCAATTTCCCATCAAATTTCATACTTTTTGCTTCATTATCTTCAGAAAAAGATTCTCTATAATTTCATAAGAAAAAATTATTTTTTTTTTTTAAATTCTTGGACCCTGGCTGTCACTCTGAGATTCTGCCTTTGGATCCTGAAAGGGTTAAAATAGGACTCAAAGTATGATAAATTGCTGATGTGTAAATTCTGCCCAGACCGCTAACTCTGTACCTGTATAATTCTGTAAGTTTTCTATCAAATTTAATATTTTTGTCATCATTACTCTCTTAAAAAAATTCTCTGCCATTTTTTATTTTCAAATGCCGACACTGCGAGCACTTTTAATTCTGGGGATCCCGACAGTGTAAGAGATAAGAAGTGAAGTCATTTTCTAAAAAGAAAACAATAACTGAAACAAAGGTAAAAACAATGAGTTATAATAGTTCACAATGTAAAAAATGTAAAACATACTTACATGACCACTAGTGAGGCTTCTCTTGAATTTTCCAAGAGTAGTTCACGAAGACGAACATGCCGGTTTGTCTTTTCACGTTGACCAAGGAGCTCTGCTTCGCTAATCAAAATACCTAGAAACCAAAAAGAAACTTTCTTTATCTTGTGAATTTCCATATACCTAACTCAGTGCAAAAAAAAAAAAAAAACGACCAGGCAATGCCTAAAAATAATGTGGTTGGCTAAAGAAACTGAGAATTCCGGAACTGTCATAAAGCTGGTCCTTTGGTGAAATAGTAAATCATCCCATTAAATGGCTGACCATATACATTATATTCAGCAGACCCTCATAATACAACCACACAGAGTACAATCTTTTTGTACCATGCTTTCAAAGCATAAAAATTATGCACTAAACATGAATAAAGCACATTAAATCACACTGCAAAGAGCACTCACATTCACACACATTGTCAAAGCAAAAGGCAACCGTGACAGCTCACACTTTGTATCAGATTCTTTATCTTTTAATCCCACACCTCTCTCCAACATCCTAGCATTCACTTCTTTTAAAATCCCATCTATAAATAAGTTAAATAACCATGGTGACATCACAGATTCCTGTCTAAAGCTTACATTTACTGGAAAATCTCCCTCTCTCCTACATACAGTGACCTGAGTCTCACTCTCCTCATAAACTCTCAACTTGTTTAAGTAACTTAGCACCTATTCCATACACTTGCAACATCTGCCACATTGCTCCCCTACCCACTATATTACATGTATATGCCTTTTCTATATCCATAAATGCAACAAAAACTTCCTTACCTTTATCAAAATATTACTCACTGACATGCGTCTATGTAAACAAACGGTCTACACATTCCCTACCCTTCCTAAAGTCTCCTCCTTCATCTGTGATCCTGCTCTTTGTCTCACCCTTAATTCTTTCAACAATAACTCTACAATACAGTGGAACCTCGGTTGTCGAACACATTACTTTTCAAATCAATCAGTTTTTGAACAAGGAATTCGAGAAAAAATGTCCTGGTTGTCGTACATGCTCTTGGTTGTTGACCGACAATGCTCCCAAGATCGAAGAATTTAAGAAATATATCTATACATTTTTCCTTATGAAATGATAAGAGAATCCTTTTCCAAAGGTAATGAAATCAAAAGTAAGAAATTTGATGGAAAACTTACGGAATTAGGCTATCATGAAGTTAGCAGTCTCAGTGATATTTACACATCGAAGATTTCGGATATTTTGAGCCCTATTTTGGGCAAATTCCATTGTTCCAGTTGACCAAACTCATAGCTATTGCTCTAGAACTCCTTTCATTCTATCGACTGAGTAAAAACTGCCCATTTACCTATTTCAACTACCCAATAAAGTGAGCTGCAATTACTAATTTGGCCAATTTCGCACAAAATTCTGGGGTCCAGAAAAAACAATGCAGACATTCCTGGCACTAAAATAACATTTTCTCTGTTCACTAGTAATGTCTCCAGCCCCTCTTATATTATGCTTGCTTTTCATTTTGAATTTTTATTCACCCAAAAAATATTAGATTAACTGTTATTTAGACTACTGCATAATTGTAATAATTGTATAAATAATATTAGCGCATTCATGAATGCATATTAGACCCACCAGTTGACATATATTGGATGCGTGGTGTGATCTGTTTACTCTTGAACATCAGAAAAATCGAACATTCCCGCTACTTTGAACTTAATTTCCAGCTACTTTTAGTCCATAAATCATTCAAAATAATGTGTTTCTGTAATATATCATCCATTCTATCAAATGAGACCAAGAAAACAACCATAAATACTATATGAAAATACACCGCAAAGTCGCTGTTTTAAACCATAAACACGGTTGCATTTTTTCTTGTTATTCACTGCGTGCTACAGGATTTGTTTTATACTGCGCACACTGACTATGCCGACCCATTCTCTCACATGTTGACTTACCAGCTTTCTCCTGAAACATTTGAAACAGCTAGAATTTTACTATTTGCTCTCATCTGACAGGTAAGATGCAGCTAAATTTTCATTTACTGTACAGTATTTCGGTTAAATTTTCATTTAGTATTCATTTTTTACAGTTTCCCCTTTGATGTATAATTTTATACTTAGCTTTATGTAGTAGTCAGTGCATTATTATTAATAATCTTGCAGTTTTATAACTGAGTGTAAGCACGCCTCTGGCAAGACAGTGATGGAGTGAATGATGATGAAATTTTTCTTTTTCAGGTCACCCTACCTTGGTGGGAGATGGCTGGTGTGTTAATAAAAATAATAATAAAAATTATTATATTGTCATTTGGGATCTGGAACGGATTAATTCTATTAACATTATTCTTTATGGGAAAAATTGGTTTGGTTGTCGTCCATTTTGGCTGTCGAACTGCACACTGGTATGGCTCATTTCCCTATAATTCTTATTCTCTCTTTTATACCCTATTCCCTTATACAAAGACACTGTACATGCTCATACATTTGCTATCTTTTCTTACTGTGAATTAGTTAACTACTTAAGATGGATACATGGGTCAGTGGGCAACCAGTAGTAACAAGCCTGGTTGACCAGACTAGCACCAAACGAGCCTGGCCTATGTCCAAGCTCGTTTGGTGCTCCCCGGAGCCTGGTCCATAGCCAGGCTCCGGGAGTAGAAAAACTCTCAGAATTTATCAAATGTTTAACTGAAGATCACTGAATCAATATAAAGCATTAATGCATACTTTTTAAAACTGTACTATTGTTCATTTAGCTCCCTCTCTCTTTTTTGTATATTTAAGAATTCTTACTTAGTAACTGATGCATCAGGATTAGTTTGCCCCAAATGCAATGCATGCTACTGGCTTTCTTTTGTGCCTAATTATATATTATTACATGTAAACTACTTTATCTGTATGGTACATAAAAGAAATAAAGTATCTGAATTTGAATTCCTCTGCACCTTCATACATTTATTGAGCAAATGCACCAATCAAACCAAAACTATATTCCCATCTGATCCCATCAACCAACCAGGAAAATACAGGTTGGCCATCACTAATCTGGCAATCAGTAATCCGGCACTAAATTCGGCTAGTATAATTTCAAATTTCTGGGGTCGCCATGTGAACCTGCTGCTACTGTTTGGTGGCCTTACTTGATGCATAAGTCATTCCAATTTCTTTTTCTCCGTTTATTGTTATAACTGCTCACTTTTAGCCCTAGCCATGGCTCCAATGAATAAAAGAAATGTTTCTCGTTGTGTAAAGCACATACACCATACAATGTCCATAAAAGATAAGATGGCTTTGAAGCCACTGTCAGTCGCCATGAGCTCAGCTCACTCAGATAAGCTGTGACCAGTAAATTTGGGCCTACATATGAGAGAATAGGTCTGTGTGGTACGTGCACACTATATAAAAAAAATTCAGCTATAGAAAAAACATGTAAAACAGCAACTTTAAGGTGTATTTTCATATGGTTTGTATGATTGTATTCTGGTTTTTTGGTCTCATTTGATAGAAATGAAGATATATTACAAAAGTAGATATAATTTTGATTGGTTTCACACCAGAAAGTACCTTAAAATTGAGCTCAAAGTAGCAGAAATGTTAAATTTTTGCCAATGTTCAAGAGTAAACAAATGATGTCGCTGTCCAATACGTGTCCAACAGGCCAGTCTAATACACAATCACGAATGAGTTAACATTATTTATACAATTATTACAATAATGTAATAGTCTGCATAATACTAAATCTCCTATTTTTTTGTGTGAATAAAAATTCAAAATAGAAAGCAAGCATAATATAAGAGAGACCTGGAGATGTGACTAATGAACAGATATAATGTTATTTTAGTGCTAGGAATGTCTGCATTGTTAATTCTGGAACCTATTTTGAAATTGGCATCTCAAAATTTGTGTGAAACTTGCCAAATTACTGACTTCTGACTACTTTATTGGGTAGTTGAAATAGGTAAATGGGCAGTTTCTTGTACTCAATCGACAGAATAGAAGGAATACTTGCAAAATAGCTATGAGTTTGGTAGACTGGAACAATGGAATGGGCCAAAAATAGGGTGTAAAGTGGGTGATTATTATTATTATTATAATTAAAAAGAAGCGCTAAGCCACAAGGGCTATACAGCGCTGCAGGGTAGGGAAGGAAGCGAGGGTATTGGGCGGCAGAAGGGGGGAGGGGCGATCAGTAGGTTACAGAAAACAGCGGGGCACGGGATAGTGCAGGGGTAGAGGGTAGCAAGAGATTGAGGAAGAAAGGGCTGAAGGTATCATCAGAGTTTGTGAAGTAAGTCAGTTGTTGTCAAAAAGTCAATGAGAGAGTCTGGATGAAAGGTGGGTCCATCAGCGAGAAGGGAAGGTAAAGAGAGAGCAGCGGAGCGAAGACGACGTTGGAGGTAAATTCTGCGTGCTCGGTGATAAAGTGGGCAGTCTAACAGAATGTGGCTGACCGATAATGGAACCTGACAATTCTCACAGAGAGGAGCAGGGCACCTCTCCATGAGATATCCATGAGTAAGACGAGTATGGCCAATGCAAAGACAGGAGAGAGTAGTCTCCCAACCTCGGCACTGGTGACAAGAAGACGGCCAGTAACCTATACTCGGTTTAAAAGACTGAAGTTTGTTACCGTGTAGAGTAGACCAACGTTGTTGCCAACGGGTGTGAAGGTGGGTAGCTATTGCAGCAAAATAGTCTGTAAATGGAACACCTCTATATGAAACTGGTAGGTCATGTACTGCTGACCGCGCAGCAATGTCTGTCTGTTCATTGCCCTGTACATCAACATGACCAGGGACCCAACAAAAAACAATATCTTTATGCTTGGTAGAGACGCGGCGTAGCCAAAGTTGGATACGGAGGAGAAAGGGGTGAGGTGTATCAAATTTCTGTATAGCCTGTACAGCACTAAGGGAGTCTGAGACAACCACAAATGATGACACAGGCATAGATGCAATACGGATAAGTGCTGCAAGAATGACATACAATTCAGCAGTAAAGATACTAGTCGAAGATAGTAAATGCCCTCGTACGATGCTGTCCGGAAACACTGCTGTGAATCCTACGCCGTCAGAAGACTTAGAGCCATGTGTGTACACCGCAATGGCATGAGAATGAGAGTGGAAGTGGTCAAGAAAAAGAGAGCAGGAAGCTACCGTAGACAGTTGGACTTTCGAGCAAGGGAGTGAGAAAGAACAGATTCGAACAGCTGGAACTTCCCAGGGGGGTAGGGAAAAGTGAGATGCTACATGAACATAGAAAGGTGGAAATTGAAGAGAGGACAAGAGCGAATGTAGGCGAAGAGAGAAGGGACGGAGCAAACAGGGGCGGCGAACAAATAAAGAATGTCTACTAATATCGGTGACCATTCTATAAATGGAAGGATTGCGGAGATCATGAGAGCGTACATAGTAGCGAAGGCAATGGGCATCATGGCGATCGGATAAGGATGGAACGTTCGCTTCTGCATAGAGGCTCTCAACAGGGAAAGAGCAAAAAGCACCTAGGCATAAACATAATCCTTGGTGATGAATAGGGTTGAGGCTAGATAGAGTAGCAGGAGAGGCAGCTGAATAGATCTGGTCACCATAATCAAGTTTTAATAAAATGAGGGTGGAATGTAGGCGAAGGAGAGTTCGACGATCAGCTCCCCATGACAGATGAGCAAGGGTTTTAAGAAGGTTCAGCCGGCTGTGACAAGTTGTCTTCAGAGAGGTAATGTGAGGTTTCTAGGATAACCTACGGTCAAAGAGGAGGCCTAGAAACCTGACTGTATCACGTTCAGGGATACGGGAGCCATAGAGGTACAAAGGATGATCGGAGATGACAGAGCGTCTAGTGAAAGTAATTTGGTGAGTTTTGGTACTGGAAAATTTAAACCCATGTGTGGTGGCCCAATTGGAAACACGGTCGACCGCATGCTAGAGAGAAACTGTAATGAGGTGACAGTCAGCGCCTGCACATGCAATAGCGAAGTCATCAACATAGAGTGATGACCAAATATTGGATGGAAGACTAGAGGCCAAATCATTTATAGCAAGGAGAAAAAGTGTTGTGCTCAGAACACATCCCTGGGGGACACCTTCAGCTTGGATGAAGTCCGGGGAGTGCACATTATTAACCCGAACACAGAAATGTCTGTCAGTTAAAAAGTTCTTAAGGAAGAATGGTAGATTGCCTCGAAGGCCTAAGGAGTGGGCTTGGGCCAAAATATTACACCTCCAAGTTGTGTCACATGCCTTCTCAAGGTCAAAAACTATGGCAATAACTGAGTGGTTATTCACAAAGGCATTACGAACACACGTATCCAAGCGTAGTAAGGGGTCTATGGTAGAACGGCCCTTACGAAAGCCATATTGACGAGTGGAGAGACTGTTGTGTGTCTCTAAATACCACACTAAATATCTATTTACCAGGCGTTCCATCACTTTGCAAACTGCATTGGTAAGAGCAATGGGACGATAGTGGGAGGCTTCATGTCCCGTAGTACCCGGTTTGCGGAAAGGGAGAACAATGGCAGATTTCCACAGCTGTGGAAGAACTCCTTGTGAACAAATAAGATTGAAAAGGTGTAATAGGACTGCAAGGGCTGACTGATGTAAATGTTGTAGCATACGAATATGAATGTCGTCGGGCCCAGCTGCCGATGATCGGCAAGCTGAGAGTGTTGCCTCCAGTTCCTGAAGTGTAAAAGGCGCATTATACTGTTCTTCTCTGAGAGAAGAAAAGTCCAAGGGTGCTAACTCTCTGGCAGACTTTGAGGAAAGAAACGAGGGGCATAGATGGAGCCCCTGAGAAATACGGACCAGATGATTGCCAATTTCATTGGCAACATCTAGTGGGTTTGCTATATCAACACCGGCAACCCACAGAACAGGAGCCGGGTCAGGAGAATATTTACCAATCAGTTTTTGTACTTTTTTCCAGACTGCACTCAGAGGAAGCAGAGGTGATGGTGGAGACATAATCTCGCCAGCAAGTGCGTTTAGCGTCACGGATGACACGGCGAGTGATCGCACGCTTCTGCTTAAAATCAAGAAGTCTCTCCATGGTTCTACTGTACCGGTACCTGCCCCACGCAGAGCGTTTCAAACGTACTGCATGAGCACAAGCAGGAGACCACCAAGGCACGCATTTCTGAGAATGCCTGCTCGAAGTTTGGGGTATAGAATGAAAAGCTGCGGTTAAAATGGAGGACAACAAGAGGTGTAAAAGCTCATCTATGGTGGACGAAGAAGGAACCTCACTAAAAACAGTTAGTTGTGAGTAAAGGTTCCAATTTGCCTGATCAAATTACCAGCGTGGGTTACGAAGAGGTGGTGAATATGAAGGGGAAGTAAGAATGACTGGGAAATGATCGCTGTCATGTAAATCCGGGAGAACAGACCAGGTGAAGTCTAATGCGGCGGAGGAAGAGCAGACTGAGAGATCAATGCAAGAGAGAGTATGAGTCCGAGGATCAAAATGGTTGTGAGTACCTCTATTTAAAACATGGAGGGGGTGAGTAGCAAGAAAAGCTTCTAACTGAATGCCACGGGAATCACAGTGAGACCCCCCAGAGGAAATGATGGGCATTAAAATCGCCTAGTAACAGAAGTGGTGGCAGTAATGACGAAACGAGAAAGGCAATATCCGGGATAGATAATGCCCGAGAAGGAGAGAGATACAAAGAACAGAGTGAATACCACCTATGCAAGTGGATATGGGCTGCTGTGTAATGCAGCGAAGTACAAACAAATAGCTGATGGTACGGAATATCAGTGCGTAGAAGAAGGGCACTTTCATTAAAGGTCCCATCAGGAAAAGGATGTGAATACAATAAATTATAGCCTGAGATGGGATAGATAACAGCAGAGAGTAATTTTGGTTCCTGTAAGCAAACACCAACAGGGGAAAACTGGGAGAGCAACATCTGAAGCTCACCCCGATTACCCCTGAGGCCGCGAATATTCCACTGTAAATAGGCCATGATTGACAACGATAAAGATACTTGAAAGCCGCAGGTATGGGTACCTACGGACTAGAAAAGTCCACATGTAGTGGCAAAGGAAAACGTTCAAGTAGCGAAGGAACGGTGCGTTGTGAAGAAAGGAGTTGCGCAGATGGAGAAGAGGAAAGAGAAGGAACAGAGGGTGGATCAGTGTCCATTGATGGTTTGGTCTCTGCAATATATTCAGAGATTGCTTCAAGTGTTTCGGAGTTCAGAGACATCGTATTGGGTGACAATATTGAAGATGGAAGGAGGAGGAGTTTGAGTAAAGATCGGAGCTGTAATGGACTGTACTAAGGTAGGGGGGGGGGGGGCGAAAGGGTGGAGGGAACTGGAGAAGTGTGGGAGGGGACAGAAGAGGCAGAAACCTGGGAGGTGGCAGAAGAGGAAGAAACTTGGGAGGGGACAGGGGAGGAAGGCACAGTACGAGGGGGAGGATGAACCTCCACACTTGTAACAGAGCCAGTGAAAGGGGAAGACCCAGGTACAGAGACCGGGAAGGTAAAATGTGGAGGCGGATGAAGGGAAGGAGGGGTTAAAAGAGATTTTTTGGACCTCTGAGAAGTAGAGGGACAATTGGGAGGAGGTGTCATACGAGGTCTTGTCGATACCTGGGTTTGTGAGGGAGAACACGAAGAAGTGAGGACAGACTGAGGAGTTGAAGT
Source organism: Cherax quadricarinatus (assembly GCF_038502225.1). Lineage (NCBI taxonomy): Eukaryota > Metazoa > Arthropoda > Malacostraca > Decapoda > Parastacidae > Cherax > Cherax quadricarinatus. The sequence goes on from NC_091299.1 coordinate 21,627,423, forward strand.
AGGGACGTCTGAGCCCAGGACAGCAAGAGAATTAGATACAGGAGTGACTATGGGCCTGGCAACCGCAGAGGAGGCTGCAGAAGATGTGACCCCAGAAGTGGGGGGACGCTTTGAAACACGAGAATAAGAAACACGGGGCAGTCTCCCTTGGAGGCGGAGATGAGAAACCGCCATAGGATAAGGGACGAGGCAAGGTAAGAACGGAGTGCGGTAACAATAAGGGGCCTGGGGGTAGCGGGGTCATGGATTAGGTACTTCATGGTTAGGTTACTTCTTTCTTTTTGTTTTTAAGAAAAAAAAGAAAGAAGAAAAGAAAATAAAAATACAAAAAAAAGAATAAAAAAAAGGGGGGACCAGGGAGGGATAGTTCCTAGGAGGAATGAAAGGGCCAGAAATCTCCCTCCGCGCCAAAGAGGACCTCAGCACCGCAAGTAGTGCAGATGCAGCATGGAACCCGTGCCATACTCTACCCATCATGCCAGTAAACCAGCAATCCGGGATAGCAACCTCACATCTGCCTAGCTACCTCGGTGGACAAAAGAGAGGGCGGCCGGACATCCGCCACAAAGCATATCTCCTTCGGCCACCACTCCCGGAATCTGAAAGGTGGCTTCCAGAGATACACCTGTCGCCCGAAAGACACCCAAAGCCACCCTCCGGGATACCGGAGAGGGATCAGGACATCCCCAGTTGATCCAGATTCCACGGCAAACTACGCCACCGCCAAGAACCTCAACAGAATGGGATGGGCCCCAGTACCCTTTCCCCTACCTAGGAACTAGCATGCCTGTGGGAAAAAAATCCCAAAGGCCAAAAAGGAAGGGCAAAAAGGAGGGGTGGGGAGGAGGAGGAGGAGGAAAGGGAAAAGGGGAGGATGGGATAGGGAAGGGGGGATTGGGGGGTAATTAGGTTCGGTCTGAGGAAGGAGACCGACAGGTCTAATTCCTCAGACCAAGAGCCTCTTCACCACTCCAAGGAGCCCCCCTTGTAGAGGTAAAGTGGGTGAAATCACTGATGTGTAAATATCGCTGTTGTATATTCTAACCTAACCACTCTATAATCCGGCAAAACCTCTAATCTGGCACCTTACAGGTCACAATGATGCCAGATTAGTGACGGTCAACCTGTACTACTATCCTGCCAAATAAGTGTAAAATGGAAACTTGTAATTGTTTTACACAATGGCAGGATTGATGGTGTCTTTTTGTGTTTAAACACATGCAAGATAATAGGTATATCTTGCTACTTTTACTTACACTTAGGTCACACTACATATGCATGTACACTTATATGCATACACACACACATCAAAGTTTTATTCTATTTTCTTAAAAGTTCTTATTTATTTCCTTTCATTTCCATGGGAAAGTAGAACAGAATTCTTCCTCTGCAAGCCACGAGTGTCGTAAGAGGCAACTAAAATGCTGGGAGCAAGGGACTAGTAACCCCTTCTCTGTGGAATACATCCAGTTCATTGAAAGAAAAATATTTATTTATTTTTAACTCAATAGTCATCTCCCACCAAGACAGAGGTGACCCAAAAAAAAAAGAGGAAACAAAGTTTTCTTCCTTTTCATTTAGTAATTTATACAGGAGAAGGGGTTACTACCCCATCCTCACACAAAGTAGCTTCCCATCTTTTAATGACAAATTTAATAAACACATCAACCACTACATGATGTTGATCTAATCTGTTTTCATTATTTACTAATCTCAATCACCCCACCTACTTTCTCTACTTTCTGCCATCTATGCTAGCTCTCAGTTCTTCCCACACTAACTAATCTTATTCCTCTTCTTTTCAGGTATGAAATTTTATCCTCAATATACACAACAGATTTTTTTACCTTCATTTTCTTTGCTTATCTCTTCAGTGCTCTTGGTCTTAAATTCATGAATTAATTGATCAAACTCCATACGTGATGATTCAGCAGCTTTTTTGGCAACGTCTGGTATTACAATAACATCACTGTAGTCGATACGGAACTTGGATAACAAGTTAGCCATACTGGAATAAAAATGTTAAACATAATTTAACAGCTAACTGAAATAACACAATCTTTAGTAAAATAAATTTTTAACTAAGTAAGGCCCATTACATATGACAACTGATGTAAATAAAGCTCATGTATCTCTAAGCCATATTCAAGTAACACAGAAGGACATTAATCTATAAAAATAAAAAGGTGTCCCTCTTTGCAGACGATGTGAAGCTAATGCAAAGAATTCAACTGGATAAGGATCAGACAGGACTACAAAGGGATTTGGACAGGCTGCAAGCCTAGTCCAGTGACTGGCTCTTGGAGTTTAACCCCACCCAGTACAAATTCATGAAGACTGGGGAAGGTCAAAGAAGACTGCAGACAGAGTACAGGCTAGGGAGGCCAAAGATTACAAACCTCGCTCAAGGAAAAGTATCTTGGGGTGAATATAATACTAAGAACAACTCTTGAGGCGCACATCAACCAAATAACTGGTGAAGCATATGGTTGCCTGACAAACCTAAGAATAGCATTTCAACACCTGAGTAAGGAATCATTCAAGACTCTGTACACTATGTATGTCAGGCCCATACTGGAGTATGCAACACCAGTATGGAACCCACACCTGGTCAAGCACGTCAAGAAATTAGAGAAAGTGCAAAGGTTTGTAACAAGACTAGCCCCGGAGATAAGGGGTATGTCCTACAAGGAGAGGTTAAGGGGAATCAACCTGACAACACTGGAGGGCAAGAGGGATAGGGAAGACATGATAACAACATATAAAATACTGAGAGGAATTGACAGGGGTGGATAGGGACAGGATGTTTTAGAGATGGGGGACAGCAACAAGGGGCCACAACTGGAAGCTGAAGACTCAGACGATTCACAGGGATGTTACAAAGTATTTCTTCAGACACAGAGTTGTCAGGAAGTGGAACAATTTGGAGAGTGATGTAATGGATGCAGGATCTGTACATAGCTTTAAGAAGAGATGCAACAAAGCTCATGGAACAGGGAGAGAGTAGACCTAGTAGTGACCAGCGAAGAAGTGGGACCAGGATCTATGACTTGATCCCTGCAACCACAAATAGGTGAGTACAGACACGCAATGGAGGACAGACAAACAGGAGAAATGATAATAACGTATCAAATACATGGGGACACAGCAAGAAGTTAAAGACAAAGATGAGCTACAGGGATGTCAAGAAATATTTCTTTAGTTTCAGGGTGGTTGGGAAATGGAATGACCTCAACTATAAAGTAGTGAAGGCAGACTTCATACATAGCTTTAAGAATGGGTACAATGGTGCCCAAGCAGTAAGGTAAGACAGAGCCAAGAGCTACAATTCAACCTCTGCAACCATATACAGTTGTGAGCACATGTGTACGCATGTATGCACACACGCATGCATGTATGCGCACGCATGTATGCATATGCATGCATGCATGCACGCATGCACACACACACACACGCGCGCACGCACGTGCACACACACACACACGTACACACACACACACACATACACACACACACACACACACATACACACACACACACACATACACCCACACACACATACACACACACACACACACACACACACACACACACACACACACACACACACACACACACATTCACACACACGCACACACACACACGCGCACACACACACACACACACACACACACACACACACACACACACACACACACACCGAGCATGTCTCCGGAAGCACACATCAATCAGATAACTGCTGCAGCATATGGGCGCCTGGCAAACCTGAGAACAGCATTCCGATACCTTAGTAAGGAATCATTCAAGACACTGTACACCGTGTATGTCAGGCCCATACTGGAGTATGCAGCACCTGTTTGGAACCCGCACTTGATAAAGCACGTCAAGAAACTAGAGAAAGTACAAAGGTTTGCGACAAGGTTAGTTCCAGAGCTAAGGGGAATGTCCTATGAGGAAAGATTAAGGGAAATCGGCCTGACCACACTGGAGGACAGGAGGGTCAGGGGAGACATGATAACGACATATAAAATACTGCGTGGAATAGACAAGGTGGACAAAGACAGGATGTTCCAGGGAGGGGACACAGAAACAAGAGGCCACAATTGGAAGTTGAAGACACAAATGAGTCAGAGAGATAGTAGGAAGTATTTCTTCAGTCATAGAGTTGTAAGGCAGTGGAATAGCCTAGAAAATGACGTAGTGGAGGCAGGAACCATACACAGTTTTAAGACGAGGTTTGATAAAGCTCATGGAGCGGGGAGAGAGAGGGCCTAGTAGCAACCGGTGAAGAGGCGGGGCCAGGAGCTAGGACTCGACCCCTGCAACCACAAATAGGTGAGTACAAATAGGTGAGTACACACACCTACACACCTACAACAGGCCTAGTGCCTAATCGACATGTGCCTAGGACAAAATGGTAACTAACTAACTAACACACACACAGGTGAGTACACAGTATACAACAATGTTCATACAAACATGTCACACTGGTTAAATTCTTCCTAAACAATATACTGTATATCTTGTTTACTTTAAGGAGCTCATTTTATACAGTATAAAATAACATAAGAAAAGAAAAAAGGTGAAAAGATTACCTTCTCTGTTCCATGTCAAGCTCATCTTTACGGTTGGCCAAAGCAAACACACGCAACTTGCATCCAGACCACTGTGACCTTGTGGTAAGAATATATGGCACCAGCAGAGTTAAACCACCATCGTCATACAGCCACCATACATCAATTGTGCCCTGAAGTGTACATTAAGCATTGTAATTGACATTCTAGTCTATCCAAATACTGTAGATCCTTCACTGACAACATTAATGTATTCCTGAAATTTTTTGGAAAGTCAAGTGTTCAGAACTCTAGACCTATTTTCCTTAAGACATCATTAATATTTTTAACTAAGAATATTTATCCTATGTTTTACATTCAGTACTGTTCCTTTTCACTAACAAATAGTCTTGAACAATTAGGTTGTGATATATATGTAGGCCACCAGGCATAATTAGTGGCTTTCTTTTGTGCATACTATTGTACCGATACTTTTAACTACATTTTTCTGAATGGCTTACAGAAATAAGCTATTATTATTATTATTTCAACAAACTGGTCGTATCCCACCGAGGCAGGGTGGCCCAAAAAGAAAAATGAAATTTTATCTTTTTAACTTTAGCAATGTATATAGGAGAAAGGGCTACTAGCCCTTTGCTCCCAGCATGTTAAGTAACCTCCTATGACACGCATGGCTTACGGAGGAAGAATTCTGTTCCACTTCCCCATAGAGGTAAGAGGAAATAAACAAGAACTAGTAAGAAAATAGAAGTAAACCTAGAGGGGTGTGTATATATATGCTTGTACATGCATAAGTAGTGTGACCTAAGTGTAAGTGGAAGTAGCAAGATGTACCTGAAATCTTGTATGTTTATGAGACAGAAAAAAAGACATCAGCACTCCTATCATTATGTAAAACAATTACAAGGTTCCATTTTACACTCACTTGGCAGGACGGTAACACCTCCCTGGGTGATTGCTGTCTACCAACCTACTACCTAGGATTAGTATTATTATTAACCCCTTCGGTGTTGGTCCCGTAAAATTATGGCTTTGAAGCCAGTGTCGATCCCATAAAACAACACCAAAATTCTAGTGGCTTCAAATCTTGCAGGAGAGAGCTGGTAAGCCTACACATGAGAGAATGGGTCTGCATGGTCAGTGTGTGCAGTATAAAAAAATCCTGCAGTAAACAGTGCATAATGAGAAAAAAATTGTAACCAAGTTTCTGGTTTAAAACATTGACTTTGCAATATATTTTTGTATGGTATTTATGGTTGTATTCTCATTTTCTTGGTCTCTTTTGACAGAATGGAAAATATATTACAGAAATGGAGGTGATTTTGAATGGTTTACTGTTGCACCTCAACTACTTTTCCCCTATTGGTACCCTTTATTTCCTTTAATATTACATTGCATTCATTTCCTTTAGTAGCTAAACTGGAAATGAATGTTCTTGTATTATTAAGATTATTTGTTTGTATATTTATATTTTATGTGACCACAATCGGTTAAGTTCTAGTGTGTTATGTCGCTTTATGTTACTGGTCTGTGTACCGGAGGAAGATAAAGATAAGGAGTCAAACCTCCAAAAGTATCACTAATAAACCCTGTTTGCTTGTTATACACCCACCTCTTTTGTGTCAAGAAGGTGGTGGTAAAAGTAACGTGACCTACCTAACCTTCACGCTCGCAGTAAACCTTGAGTCAATGTGCAGATACCAGCCAACAAGTCAACACTCCTGCTCTGGTCTTATAAACTGATTGTTGTTGGTTTTCTTCAATTTGTATATTCTCATAAATTGTATAACTATCTGACTGATCTAGTATTAAGACTAGATATTTTACTCTGAAGGAGTATCTGTATATACCTCATATCCTACAGATTTAATATCTCTCTGTATACATGCATTCGAAGGCATAGTCTTGGAAACTTTGTGAAGTAGACCCTACAGTAAGCATTCTTTACAAAGATACTGTATAACGGGATAATCTTACATGCCTTAATTTTTATATTACATATACCACTACTTTACTAAATTTAAAAAGAGAAACTTTTGCTTTTCTTTTTGGGACACCTTGCCTTGGTGGGATACGGCTGGTTTGTTGAAAAAAAAAAAAATACCACTATTTCATTAAAATAAGTTTTATTTGAAGATTATTATTATCCCAAATTCTCTGTCTAAAACCGTTATGCTCTGAACAGAAAGAAAGGATATACTTATGGTCATATATAGACCTGGGAGCTTAACATTTAATAACTAAAAGTAGCCTGAAATTGAGCTCAAAGTAGCAGAAATGTTTGATTTTTGCTGCTGTTCAAGAGTAAACAAATCACAGTCATGTGTCCAATACACCTATGCAGTAGTCTGAATAACAGTAAATCACACAGAATTCTTCAACACTTGTCCAACCTTTGGACGAAGACCTACTTCGACTAGTGGATGGTACCACTATGACCTCACCTCCTCCTGCTTCGCCTCACCTCACTACAGTACATAAGCCACGTCTACGGCCCTATGCTGTACATTCTACAAGATTGATGGACTGAACACATCGACTCCAGGCTGAGGGACTGATTACCTCTAACTCCTCCTCTCCTTATGCCTTTCTACTTTGTATTGGACTGATGAAGCCACTGTGTGGTGAAACGTTTCCTGAATAAAGATTCCCATATGTTGCATAAGTGTCTCAATCTTCAACTTACCTATAAGGTTTACACAATTGAGGATATTAAAATGATCCTTCCAAAACTCCTTTAGAGTCAATAGAGTATCTGTGGTCACTTCAAAGCACCTTTCAAACATAGCTTTTGTGTACAGTTTCTTTAAGTTGGAAATGACCTGCTGGTCCATGGGCTGCAGGAGAGGAGTGGTATTAGGAGGCAAAAACTTGACCTTAATGAAGCTCATGTCCCCAGAAAGTCGCTCTGCCAAGTCTGTAGGATGACCAGGGGCACTGTCTAACACCAGTAGGCACTTAAGGTCTAATTTCTTTTCAATTAGGTAATTTTTCACATTGGGGGCAAATGCATGGTGTAACCAGTCATAGAAAAAGTCCCTAGTGACCCATACCTTAGTGTTTGCCCTCCACAGCACACACAAATTAGCCTTGAGGATATTCTTTTGCCTGAACGCTCTGGGAGTTTCTGAGTGATACACCAATAAAGGCTTCACTTTGCAATCACCACTAGCATTGGCACACATCAGAAGAGTAAGCCTGTCTTTCATAGGCTTATGTCCTGGGAGTGCCTTTTCCTCCTGAGTAATGTAAGTCTTGCTTGGCAATTTCTTCCAAAACAGGCCTGTTTTATCACAATTAAACACTTGTTCAGGTTTCAATCCTTCAGCCTCTATGTACTCCTTGAATTCATGCACATATTTTTCAGCTTTTTTTTGGTCTGAACTGGCAGCCTCACCATGCCTAATCACACTATGTATGCCACTACGATTCTTAAATCTTTCAAACCAACCTTTGCTGGCCTTAAATTCACTCACATCACCACTAGTTGCAGGCATTTTTCTAATTAAATCCTCATGCAACTGCCTAGCCTCTTCACAAATAATCGCTTGAGAGATGCTATCTCCTGCTATCTGTTTTTCATTTATCCACACCAATAACAGTCTCTCAACATTTTCTAACACTTGAAATCTCTGTTTTGTAATCACAGTTGCGCCTTTCGCAAGAACAGCTTCCTTGATTGCCGTTTTCCTGCTCACTATAGTAGAGATGGTTGACTGGGATTTACTATACAACTTGGCCAGATCCGACACATGCACTCCACTTTCATACTTTGCAATTATCTCTTTCTTCATTTCAATAGTCATTAGCACCCTTGGTCTCGATGGGTTGGCACTAGAAGCTTTCTTGGGGCCCATGGTGACTTATTTTGCAGAAACAAGCACCAAAAACCAGTTATAATATGGATAATATAGAATGTACCGAATGTATCCTTAGATGCGCGCACACTGGCTGGCTTGTAAACACTGGCATACACGGGGCAGTTCAGGCCACATGTGGACACGTCTCATACGAATCGTATTGCATACCAGGTTTTGTAACGGGAACCGAGGCAAATTTTTTGCGATATAATGCTTCGGATACCGGATTTATCGGATACTAATGACTTCGCGAACCGGGGGTCCACTGTATTAAGTAATTATAAAGTCAAGTTTTAGTTTGACCAGATTCCTTTGCATAACTAAGGGTCTTCCATGTAAGAAATAACTAATGTCCCAGCACGATAGTGGCTTTCTTTATACTTAACTAATCAAAATTGCAAATACACATTGTAACCTTGCAAAGAAATAAAATCTTTTATCTTTAACTCTTAAACTGTCCAAACGTAGATCTACGTTGACGTGCGTAGCGCTCTGACCTTGATTTTCTCCATTTGAAAGCATGTAAAATCGGACGCAGATCTACGTTGGGAGCACTACGCATGTCAACACAGATATACGTTTAGACGGTTTAAGGGTTAATCTTTTAATCTCTAACACAAGTGTTATAAAATTGAGGAAATTTTTTTTATTTAAAATAATGAACACTTGATAAAGTGGATGTAAATAAGTTTGGGTTATCCCACATACATAAAAATCTGAATGCAATCAAATTAGACACCTCGATCATGTAAATCATAAGAAAAAGGGCTCTTACCTTCTTTTGTTTCCTCTTAAACATAGTAATATTGTTTAAGACATCTTTGCTTAACTCAACACCTCCTGGACCTCTGAACAAGTTAGCAATTGAAGCACGACGCTTCTGCCCATCATCTGGACGTGGAAGCTCAGACACAACTGCTCGTTCAACTTCTGGTGAGCCAGGTGGGGTTGATGCTTCACTGTCGGTACCATCTGCAAATATTACAACAAGTTGCAACACTGTTTTCCAAGACTTTATGGTGGCCAACATAACTATAGTACTGCACTGCAATTTGGCAAAAAGAGCACATCATTATATAAATACCTTTCAAAATTGACACGCTGATAAATGAGACACTCGTGGAACACTTAGGAAATTTATCAGCTCAGAAAAATACTGAAATATCCAAAGAAGGTTGAGGTAATCAGTCCCTCAGCCTGGAGATGATGCATTCAGCACATCAGTGTTGAAAAAAGTACAGCATATGCACAGAGAAAGACTTTTATACTGGAGACAAGTGAGGCAAAGCAGTTGAAGGCGGTGTCACTGGTCGACAAAATCCACGCTGGAATGATGAAGCTGCTGGCTGGGTAAATGTTTCCACAATAAAGATTTCCAAGTGTTGCACAAGTGTCTCATTCATCAAAATAGGGCACCGATTAGATAGCTCTATAACAACACTGAACCATTTAAAAGGGGTACACGACTTGAAGCAAAACTTCAAAAGTGGTTATGAAAGTACAGTATTTTAAGTTACTAAACATAGAATATGTAATATACAGTGGTACCTCGAATTTTGGCCTTAATTCGTTCCAGAAGGCTGTTCGAGTGCCACTACTGAATGAATCTGTTCCAATAAGGAATAATGTAAATTAGATTAGTCCATTTCAGACCCCAAAAAAATACACATACAAAAATATACTTACATAATTGTTCGAAATTCGAAGTACCACTGTAATTGCTAAAACCTAATGTACAAAATTTTATAGAAATTATACAACCATAATCTTCATTGCAAAAAAAGATTAATTTAAGAAATGCTAACTTTTATTACCGTATATATAACCATTATTGCTCTTCAAAGCTAGCACACTAGATAACCTGTTTCTTACTGAAGCACCTATATATGAACTCTACATCACTTTGGCAAAACTCACCATATTCCATACATGTCAAAATTGCAAATTAACTGCATACTATTTTCAATGCTAAGGTTTTTTCCCACTTTCTTTCAACCTTCTTCCCTTCAGGTATATACTGAGCAGGTGGAAATATAGTCTTAGAATGGTTAGTGTAATCATTACATGCATGTAAGGAAAGGTACCTAAGGATTAACAGTGCATACCTAGTTCCTTTGTACAAGAAGAACAAAAAATGTAAAAATTATAGGGGAATAAGTATTGAAGATATTGGATAATGTGTACAGTAGAATTATTACTGAAAGAGTTAGAGGTAAGATAGAAAGTAGGAATGCAAAGGTAAGGGATGTGTAGACCAAGTATTTACACTGAAGCATATCAGTAAATAATAAATACTCAGCTAAGAGTAAAGAATGCATGGAATAATTAGTAGATTATTAAAAGTAATAAAGAGTTTTTATGAGGGGTAAGGCTGAGGTAAAAGTATACAGGAGAGAGGGGAAACATTTTACAGTAAAATCTTGTTTCTAAAATGTTTCAGGTTATGAAATTTTGTGACAAATTAAATACTGTAGACAAGTACAGATATACTTCTGTAGCTGCAAGTAGTTATATGTACAGTACTCATCAAACTAGCTTAAACCAAATTAAAAACAAACCCTGCTTTCTCAGTTCATTATGATAATCCTGAGCATGTCTCCTTACATATGAAGCCAAAGTAAATAGGTATCTAGGAGTCGGTTGACTGTTGTGGGTTGATCCTAGAGAAGAGGATCCAAGGACTCCAGTGAAAACTACACTGTTTGCTCTTATTGGGCTATTAATTCTCCAGGATTAATAATCCAAAGAGACTCTCCTGCTACTCCACTAATGTACGTACTCCAAATCTGATTCAGCCTAAATCTTATAATCACAAGAGTCCATGCTTTATCCTCTGTGCAATCAATCATTAGTCATCTACAATATAACCATTGCTTACCATATATGTGATTATTTTATGACATATACCATCTCAATAACCTTATATCATGTACACTTATTTTAATCCAATTTTCTTGCGAACAAACAAAATCATGCTGTATATGTGTCTGTGCTAGGTAAACTACATTTTGGCTAATTACTATGGGTTGCAATTTGCTAACAATAATGTTTTAATACCTATACCTCATGAATAACAAAATTTACGTATGAACTACAACACCAAACTAACAAAAAGAACTAAAAATACATAAGTTTAATTTTTTATTTAATTTACTGAATCAGCATGTAGTAAGCTAATGAAAAGTAGGAGGAAACACCAATACTGAGAAGCAGTGTGCACATCAGCTATGAGTGTGTGCACATCAGCTATGAAAGTGTGTACATCAGGTGAAAGAATGTGCACATCAGCTTTGAGAGTGTATCACTGGAAAGCAGCCAATGTGTACAATACCACCTACTAATGCATCTTGAAAGAAGGCAAACATTTAATACTTTCCAAATACCTTGACCTGTTTGGCGTATTTTCTTCCTCCTAAAGACTGTGTTGGCATGAAAGATGGAACAAGATAATAATTATTATTTTAATGTTTAGTTTTATACTCATTCATCTGACATTAAACAAAACTTAAGCAAGCTAGAGCATCAATTTTCTTCACAAACATTAAATAATATAGTTCGTTTACAGTTATAATATTCGCTATTAAGTAACCGCAAGTTACACATGGTTTTTAACTAGGATTTGTCTCATAAAATGAATGTTAACTGAAATATTTAGAGGCAACAATAATGAAATTCTTTTCTCTTTTATTATAAACAGTGTACACTATATGTTGGCATCAAGAAAAAATCTGAATCAGTCAAAATGAAAAGAAACATTTAACAATAGTCAAAAACTACTCTATAAATCTCACAACTGCCAAAACTGCATCAGCATCAGATGAACTAAATTTAATGTTATACATTATATGCGCGCACGCACATGAGCCAGGAGTTATGACTCGGCTCCTGCAACCACAACTAGGTGAGTACACACACACAGACAGACACAGACAGACACAGACAGAGACACAGACAGAGACACAGACACACACACACACACACACACACACACACACATTCAGGGAGAGTGACCTAGTAGCGACCAAAGAGGCGGGGCCAGGAGCTAGGACTCGACCCCTGCAACCTCAACTAGGTGAGTACACACACACACACACACACACACACTGGACACAGAAACAAGGGGTCACAATTGGAAGTTGAAGACTCAGATGAGTCAAAGGGATGTTAGAAAGTACAGTGGACCCCCACATAACGTTCAGCTCCCAACTCGACCAATTATGTAAGTGTATTTTTGTAAGTGCTTTTGTAGGTGTATTTTTGGGGGTCTGAAACGGACTATCTAATTCACACTATTTCTTATGGGAACAAATTCGGTCTATAACGGCACCCAAACAGACTTCTGGATTGAAATAATAACGTTATGCGGGGGTCCACTGTATTTCTTCATCATAGAGTTGTCAGGCAGTGGAATAGCCTAGAAAGTGACGTAGCGGAGGCGGGAACCATACGTAGTTTTAAGATGAGGTTTGATAAAGCTCATGGAGCAAGGAGAGAGAGGACCCAGTAGCAATCAGTGAAGAGGCGGGGCCAGGAGCTATGACTCGACCCCTGCAACCACAAATAGGTGAGTGTACACACACACACACACACAGATAGGATGTTCCAGAGAGGGGACACAGGGACAAGGGGTCACAACTGGAAGCTGAAGACTCAGACGAGTCACAGGGACGTTAGGAAGTATTTCTTCAGTCATAGAGTTGTCAGCAAGTGGAATAGCCTAGCAAGTGAAGCAGTGGAGGCAGGAACCATCATAGTTTTAAGAAGAGGTATGACAAAGCTCAGGAAGCAGAGATGGAGAGGACTAGTAGCGATCAGTGAAGAGGCGGGGCCAGGAGCTGAGTCTTGACCCCTGCAACCACAATTAGGTGAGTACACACACACACACACACACACACACACACACCAACACACACACCAACACACACACCAACACACACACCAACGCACACACCAACGCACACACCAACACACATACCAACACACATACCAACACACATACCAACACACACACCAACACACACACACACACACACACCAACACACACACCAACACACACACCAACACACACACCAACACACACACACCAACACACACACCAACACACACACCAACACACATACCAACACACACACACCAACACACACACCAACACACACATATGCACCAACACACATACCAACACACACACCAACACACACACCAACACACATACCAACACACACACACCAACACACACACCAACACACACATATGCACCAACACACATACCAACACACACACCAACACACACATATGCACCAACACACATACCAACACACACACCAACACACACACACACACACACACTCACTCACTCTTGGTTTTTATCTGTGAGTACTGTGGGCACTAAAGCACATTAGCAAACCACAACAGTGCGACTATTGGTGCTTTCGAGGGGTAACAAAAAAAAAGAAACCAGAGAAGGAAATAGTGCAATAGAAACACTTGTAAAACAACAAAAGTACAGTACAGAAATAACAGACAAGGATCGAGAAAGTTTGTTATCAATCTCGTTGCCACCTTTTGGGCATATCTACAGAATGGACGATGAACTAAGATAAGTATTCCTTACACAACAGAGTAGTTTGCTTAAGTAATAGTTTTAGCTTATGAGAATGACCAGCCAAAATATGAATGTGATTTAGCTTAGGCAAATAGTTGGTGGCAACTTCAATATGAATATTACTTAATATTAAATACAATACACAGAAATAAAATAATTTTCTAACAAAGCAATTGACAGGGAAAAGTTTAAGTGAGCTGAGGAAAGAACTCTTATCCTAAATCCTGTAGGACCATTAAATGTTAGTCAAAACAAAAAAATATCAGTGCAAGGTCAGCGACATGGGAGAGTGAGCAAGAAAGAAAGGAAGAACAAGAACTGAGAGAAAGTAAGAAAGAAGACTGCAAGAAGTAAGAGCAAGCAAGAGAGAAAAGAAGAGGTAAAATATGAGAGAGAGAGAGAGAGAGAGAGAGAGAGAGAGAGAGAGAGAGAGAGAGAGAGAGAGAGAGAGAGAGAGAGAGAGAGAGAGAGAGACAGAGACAGAGACACAGAGAGACAGAGAGAGAGAGACAGAGAGAGAGAGAGAGAGAGAGAGAGAGACAGAGAGAGAGAGAGAGAGACCATGCGAAAAAAAAAAAAAAAAAAAAAAAAAAAAAAAAAAAAAAAAAAAGAGAGAGAGAGAGACAGAGAGAGAGAGAGAGAGAGAGAGAGAGAGAGAGAGAGAGAGAGAGAGAGAGAGAGAGAGAGACAGAGAGAGAGACAGAGAGAGAGAGAGAGAGAGAGAGAGAGAGAGAGAGAGAGAGAGAGAGAGAGAGAGAGAGAGAGAGAGAGACAGAGAGAGAGAGACAGAGAGAGAGAGACAGAGAGAGAGACAGAGAGAGAGAGAGAGAGAGAGAGAGAGAGAGAGAGAGAGAGAGAGAGAGAGAGAGAGAGAGAGAGAGAGAGAGAGACAGAGAGAGAGAGAGAGAGACAGAGAGAGAGAGACAGACAGAGAGAGAGAGAGAGACAGAGAGAGAGAGAGAGACAGAGAGAGAGAGAGAGACAGAGAGAGAGACAGAGAGAGAGAGACAGAGAGAGAGACAGAGACAGAGAGAGAGACAGAGAGAGAGAGAGAGACAGAGAGAGAGAGAGAGACAGAGAGAGAGAGAGAGAGAGAGAGAGAGAGAGAGAGAGAGAGAGAGAGAGAGAGAGAGAGAGAGAGAGAGAGAGAGAGAGAGAGACAGAGAGAGAGACAGAGAGAGAGAGACAGAGAGAGAGAGAGACAGAGAGAGAGAGAGAGACAGAGAGAGAGAGACAGAGAGAGAGAGAGAGACAGAGAGAGAGAGAGAGACAGAGAGAGAGAGAGAGAGAGAGAGAGAGAGAGAGAGAGAGAGAGAGAGAGAGAGAGAGAGACAGACAGAGAGAGCGAGAGCGAGAGAGAGAGAGAGACAGAGAGAGCGAGAGAGAGCGAGAGAGAGAGAGAGACAGAGAGAGCGAGAGAGAGCGAGAGAGAGAGACAGAGACAGAGAGAGAGAGAGAGAGAGAGAGAGAGAGAGAAATAAAAAGGAGCATACTTTGCCTTCAATTATCATCTGTCAGCCAGAGGTCATCATACACAGGCTTTCTAACACTCATTGTCAAGGGCCAGCTTACCGCTGTTCTGATACTCTAGCTGAAGTAAAGTTTTGATGGACATGTGTCTGCACTTTACTCTTTCTGCCATTAGCTATATAGCTCTGTTAGTCCTCTGCTCACTGCCACATCCTTGCCTAAGGGCCAATCATTTACATCACTTTGTGATTTACACTCCATCCATATGAATGGAAAGTGATTCACTAAGTGTCTCATCAGTTAATTAGGATCTTTATCAAACAAGACTATTTTCGGATGAGGATAAGAAGAAAAAAGACAACGGAGAAAGAGAATCACAAGATACAAAAAGTAAGAAGTCTCAAAATAAGAAAGAGAAAATAAGAAAGAGGGGTATAATGGGTAAGAATAAAGTAAATGAAAGAGAAATGGTGAAGAATAGAAGAGGGAAGTAGAGGGGGTGAGAGGGAGGCTGAGAGAGTGCAGCATAGAGAAAGAAAAATAGATAGATGAGGAAGGGGAGAAAGAGAGGGAGAGAGGAAAGCAAAAAAAAAAAAAAAAGGTATCAAAGAGAAAGAGTGAGTGAGCAAGAGTATGAAGTAAATGACAAGACAAAGTGAATACAGGAAAATAGAAGGAATCATTCAGTTAGGATAAGTTTCCCTGGGCCTGAATGTCCAGTAACAGCAGGTAAAACATAGCAAGGTGTCTCAAACAAGCGGTGCAGCATAGCCTATGTTTACATGCAAGCACTCAACCACTGACTCACCCCGATAATACGTATTCCGTGTATTTGAATTAATTGTCCCAAGCATTTTCGCCAATTCTGGGAACAGCATTGCATGTGAAGGGGAAATAAAATATAAAGAATGTGAGAAAGAATTTTTTTTATATAAAGAACAAGAGATTTATTGCAATCCAACAGCAAGTTTGTCCACTACAGTAACAAGAGTACAATTATACTCAAGAACTGTGCCAAAAGTCAAGTCAAGCTCAAACTTGTTCAACTTGCAATAATAGTTTTTATTATTAGGGAAATTCAGGATCAGTAATTCATCATAAGTCAATGTCTTAACAAGCTAACTTGCTTATTATATATATTACAAATAATAAAAGTAAATTCAAGATACAAACTAGGAAGAAATTTGTTAATTTCCAGATTGAATCAAAGAAATAATGAAATTAAAGAAAGAGAAGAATGGTTATTTCATCATGTTGAAGATCATGTGACACACTTTGGTATTCTAAAATGAAGACCAATAATTTGAAATTTCATCTTACAAGCAATGTCTGACTGTAAGATGGGTCTGTTTACATAATTTACTTCATATCTTTTCTTACCTTTGTATGAATTCATCAATTACCAGTATCTGCACTTCTGATACCACCAGCAAACTATTACTTTCAAAATAATTATTACAGGTATGTTACTTACAATAAACTTAAAACTACAATAGGGTTTTATGAATGGAAAGGCTGTTCAATATTCTAACTGAACATCTACCTAAACATGTGCCTGAGCATCACTTATATTAACAAAAGTTTCAGCTATCATATGCATTTACCAAAGGAAACAATAATAAATTTAAATTATCTAATGACTAATCACAAAAAAGCAATAATAATAATAATATATATGTACAGACTATGTAATACCTCTTATACATACTAACATATTCTATTAATAGTATGAACTTTCCACATTTTATAGTGAGTCTGAATTTTTATAGTGGCCCTGAAGAAGATAAATTATGTAATATCACAGTCATTAGAGAAATGGTTATGAAACAAGTAGACCGACTGAAACACAATAAATCGCCGGGTCCTTATGAGCTTTTTTCAAGGGTTCTTAAGGAATGCAAAATGAAACTCTGTGAACCATTAACTAATATTTTTAATTTATCTCTTCGAACAGGTGTAGTGTCTGATATGTGGAAGATGGCTAATGTAATTCCTATTTTCAAAGCAGGCGACAAGTCGTTACCATCCCCCCCAATAAGCCTGACCTCAATTGTATGCAAATTACTCGGAGTTAATTATAGTTGATGTTATAAGAAGCCATCTTGATAAGCATAATTTGATTAATGATACTCAGCATGGATTCACGAGAGGCCATTCCTGTCTAACTAATTTATTAACCTTCTTCAGTAAAGCTTTTGAGGCTGTTGATCACTTTAAAGAATTTTATATTGTTTATTTAGATTTTAGTAAGGCTTTTGATAGAGTACCACACCAAAGACTGTAAGAAAGAGGCAGCTCATGGCATTGGGGAAAAAGTGCTCTCATGGATCGGGTTATGGCTCACGGACAGGAAGCAGAATGTGTGCATAAATGGGGTTGAATCCAAGTGGAGATTTGTAACAAGTGGCATTCCACAGGAATCAGTCTTAGGCCCATTGTTGTTTATAATATATATCAATGACTTTGATGAGGGAATTACTAGTGAAGTGAGCAAATTCACTGATGACACAAAGATAGGTAGGATAACTGATTCAAATGTAGATATCATGGAACTTCAGGAGGATTTAGACAAACTCAATATGAATGGAAAGGTAGAAACGATGAAGAAAAAAAGAGACTGCTGTGAAAACTGTTGTGGAAACATCTAATGCATTCTCCGTGCTACCCGACGAATATGAGTCGACTACTGGGAACGTCACGACGAACTACACCAAGGAAGGTAAGAATATTGTTGTTGTTGGGGATAGCCAGGTTAGATACATGGATAGGGCATTCTGCTTGAAGGACAGGAGTAGGAGACAGAGGGTTTGCTTTCCTGGGGCTGGGATGGAGGATATTGCTAGCCGTCTGGATGACATCATGAGAGGTAATGGGAGCAATCCTATTATCTGTCTCAGTGCTGGAGGCAACGATGTTGGCAGACGTAGGAGTGAGGACCTGATTAGCAGGTATAGGTCAGCAATAGAGATAAATAGCAGGAAGGGTGGGAACCCTGTCATATGTGGTATTTTGCCACGGACAGGAGTTGGAAACGAATGGTTGTCCAGGGCAATTGGTGTCAATTGCTGGCTGGACAAATACTGTAAGGAAAATGCAGTAACATTCATTGACAAATGGGACCTCTTCTATGGCAGAAATGACATGTATGCCAGGGATGGGGTTCACTTATCTAGGTCTGGGGTGGGGGCACTGGGAACTGCAGTGGAGGGAGCTGTTAGGACTTTAAACTAGATATAGTTAGTGGTATGGGTTTTGGCGGGAAAACAGTGAAGTCCCAGTGTAGTAATATGAGTACTAGGAGAACTACTAACAGGCATAATGAGGTGGATATTGGAAAGACAGTGACATTAGGTGACAAGGACAGTAGTAGGTTTAGTGGAAAAACAGAAATGAGTAGGAAGGGTAAAGAAAAAGGAGGGTCTTTAAATATACATTATGCTAATTCCCGTAGTGCTAGGAATAAGATGAACGAGTTGAGATTAGTTGCTAGTGCAGGTAACATCGATGTATTTGCCATAACCGAGACGTGGTTTAATTAAAAAAGTCAGGATATGCCTGCAGAATGTCACATTCAGGGTTTTAAATTGTTCCAAGTAGATAGAAGTATCGGGAAGGGGGGTGGGGTGGCACTGTATGTCCGAGATCGCTTGAACTGGTGCATAAAAATGGGTATTAAGTCCGAAGTAACACATACAGAGTCTGTTGGATAGAATTTTCAGAGGGGCGTGAAAAACTGATTTTAGGTGTAATATACCGTCCCCCAAACTTAGATAGGGACCAAGGGAGACTACTATGGGAGGAAATTGTTAAGGCCACTAGGCACGATAACGTAGTAATTCTAGAAGACTTTAACTTTAGTCATATTGATTGGAATTTCTTGACTGGGAATTTAGAATCAAACGACTTCTTAGAAGTAGTTCAGGATTGTTTTTTGAAGCAGTTTGTGACAGAGCCTACAAGGGGAAATAATCTGCTTGACTTGGTTTTGACAAACAAGGAAACCCTTGTTAATAATTTAGAAATTACAGAAGAACTCGGCACAAGCAATCACAAATCAATTACCTTTAGCATTGAATGAAAGTATGATTGTAGGGATAATTCAGTAATGGTCCCAGATTTTTGTTTAGCAGATTACAATGGGCTTAGAGAACACTTATCATCTGTAGACTGGAGTAACAAAGAGAGCTATCAGTATGACAGCTTTCTTAACACAATACATGCTGCCCAAAGGACATTTATCCCATATAAGGAAATTAGATCGAATAGAAATGACCCCAAATGGATGAATAATAGGCTCAAATATCTTTTAGGACAGAAGAAAGGAACTTATAGGTGTATCAAAAGAGGTGAGGGTCATCTTATGAATCAGTATATTGACATTAAGAGGGACGTTAAAAAGGGGATAAGAAAAGCTAAACGGGACTATGAAATTAAAGTTGCTAGGGATTCAAAAACTAACCCAAAAAGTTTTTTACAGGTTTACAGAACAAAAGTTAGAGATAAGATAGGTCCCCTTAAAAATAACTGGGCATCTCACTGACAAGGAGAATGAAATGTGCTCTATTCTTAATAATTATTTTCTCTCGGTTTTCACTCAGGAAGACACTGACAATATCCCAGTATAATTAATTTTTATAGTGGGCTTGAAGATGATAAATTATGCAATACCACAGTCACTCGCAAAATGGTTATCAAACAGATAGACTGGTTAAAGCAAAATAAATCCCCAGGCCCTGATGAGCTGTTTTCAGGGGTTCTTAAAGAGTGTAAAGTGGAACTCTGTGAACCTTTAACTAATATTTTTAATTTATCTCTTCAAGCAGGTGTAGTGCCTGATATGTGGAAGATGGCTAGTGTAATTCCTATTTTTAAAGCAGGGGACAAGTCGTTACCGTCAAATTACCGCCCAATAAGCCTAACCTCAATTGTAGGCAAATTACTAGAGTCAATTATAGCTGATAATATAAGAAGCCATCTCAATAGGCATAATTTGATTAATGATACTCAACATGGTTTCACCAGGGGCTGTTCCTGCCTAACTAGTAATTTATTAACCTTCTTCAGCAAAGCTTTTGAGGCCGTTGATCAGGATAAAGAATTCGATATTGTTTATTTAGATTTTAGTAAGGCTTTCGACAGAGTACCACATCAGAGACTTTTGAAGAAAGTGGCTGCTCATGGCATTGGGGAAAAAAAGCTGTCATGGATCGAGTCATGGCTCACTAATAGGAAGCAGAGAGTGTGCATAAATGGGGTTAAATCTGATTGGGGATCTGTAACAAGTGGTGTTCTGCAGGGATCAGTTTTAGGCCCATTGCTGTTTATAATACAGTGGACCCCCGGGTATACGATGGCATCGGTATACGTTAAATCCGGTATACAATACATTTTAACGCAAAAATTTTGCCTCACCACTCGTTAAAAAACCCGCCACACGCAATTTGTTCGGGACGCGTCCACATGTGGCCTGAACTGCCCCGTGCGTGCCAGTGTTCACAAGCCAGCCAGTGTGCTCACATCTAAGCATACATTCAGTACATTCCATATTATCACAGTGTTTTTGGTGCTTGTTTCTGCAAAATAAGTAACCATGGGCCCCAAGAAAGCTTCTAGTGCCAACCCTTCGAGAAAAATGGTGCTAATGACTATTGAAATGAAGATAGAGATAATTGCAAAGTACGAAAGTGGAGTGAGTGTGTCGAAGCTGACCAGGTTGTATACAAAACCCCAATCAACCATCGCTACTATAGTGGCCAGGAAAACATAAGAACATAAGAACATAAGAAAGGAGGAACACTGCAGGAGGCCTGCTGGCCCATACTAGGCAGGTCCTTTACAATTCATCCCACTAACAAAACATTTACCCAACCCAATTTTCAATGCTACCCAAGAAATAAGCTCTGATGTGAAAGTCCCACTCAAATCCAACCCTTCCCACTCATGTACTTATCCAACCTAGATTTGAAACTACCCAAAGTCCTAGCCTCAATAACCCAACTAGGTAGACTGTTCCACTCATCAACTACCCTATTTCCAAACCAATACTTTCCTATGTCCTTTCTAAATCTAAACTTATCTAATTTAAATCCATTACTGCGGGTTCTCTCTTGGAGAGACATCCTCAAGACCTTATTAATATCCCCTTTATTAATACCTATCTTCCACTTATACACTTCGATCAGGTCTCCCCTCATTCTTCGTCTAACAAGTGAATGTAACTTAAGAGTCTTCAATCTTTCTTCATAAGGAAGATTTCTGATGCTATGTATTAATTTAGTCATCCTACGCTGAATGTTTTCTAACGAATTTATGTCCATTTTGTAATACGGAGACCAGAACTGAGCTGCATAATCAAGGTGAGGCCTTACTAATGATGTATAAAGCTGCAGTATGACCTCTGGACTTCTGTTGCTTACACTTCTTGATATAAATCCCAGTAATCTATTTGCCTTATTACGTACGCTTAGGCATTGCTGTCTTGGTTTAAGGTTGCTGCTCACCATAACCCCCAAGTCCTTTTCGCAATCTGTATGGCTAAGTTCTACATCATTTAATTTATAAGTACTAGGGTTATGGGCACTCCCAAGCTTCAGAACCTTGCACTTATCTACATTGAACTGCATCTGCCACTTTTCTGACCAAGAATAGAGTTTGTTTAAGTCCTCCTGAAGTTCCCTAACATCTACGTTTGAATCAATTATCCTACCTATCTTTGTGTCATCGGCGAATTTGCTCATATCACTAGTAATTCCCTCATCAAGATCATTGATATATATTATAAACAACAACGGGCCCAAGACTGATCCCTGTGGAACGCCACTTGTTACAGATCCCCACTCGGATTTAACCCCATTTATGGACACTCTCTGCTTCCTGTCAGTGAGCCATGACTCGATCCACGAGAGCACTTTTCCCCCAATGCCATGGGCTGCCACTTTCTTTAACAGTCTATGGTGCGGAACTCTATCAAAAGCCTTACTAAAATCTAAGTAAATAATATCAAATTCTTTATTGTGGTCAACAGCCTCAAAAGCTTTACTGAAGAAAGTTAATAAATTAGTTAGACAAGACCGGCCTCTTGTGAATCCATGCTGAGTATCATTAATCAAGCTATGCTTATCGAGATGGCTTCTTATAATCTCAGCTATAATTGACTCTAGTAATTTGCCTACAATTGAGGTCAGGCTTATTGGGCGGTAATTTGACGGTAACGACTTGTCCCCTGTTTTAAAAATAGGAGTTACATTAGCCATCTTCCACATATCAGACACTACACCTGTTTGAAGAGATAAATTAAAAATATTAGTTAATGGTTCACAGAGTTCCATTTTGCATTCCTTAAGAACCCTTGAAAAAACCTCATCAGGACCCGGCGACTTATTTTGCTTCAGTCTGTCTATCTGCCTCACAACCATCTCACTAGTGACTGTGATGTTACATAATTTATCTTCTTCTAGCCCACTGTAAAAATTAATTACTGGAATATTGTTAGTGTCTTCCTGTGTAAAAACTGAGAGAAAATAATTATTTAAAATCAAGCACATTTCATTCTCATTGTCAGTAAGGTGCCCATAGTTATTTTTAAGGGGACCTATCTTATCTCTAACTTTTGTTCTATAGACCTGGAAAAAACTTTTTGGGTTAGTTTTAGAATCCCTAGCAACTTTAATTTCATAGTCCCTTTTAGCTTTTCTTATCCCCTTTTTAATGTCCCTCTTAATGTCAATATACTGATTCATAAGATGACCCTCACCTCTTTTGATACGCCTATAAATTCCTTTCTTATGCCCTAGTAGATATTTGAGCCTATTATTCATCCATTTTGGGTCATTTCTATTTGATCTAATTTCTTTATATGGGATAAACGCTCTTTGAGCAGCATGTATAGTGTTCAGAAAACTGTCATATTGATAGCTCTCTTCGTTACCCCAGTCAACAGATGATAAGTGTTCTTTAAGCCCATCGTAATCTGCTAAGCGAAAATCTGGGACTGTTACTGAGTTATCGCTACTATCGTACTTCCATTCAATGCTAAATGTAATTGATTTGTGGTCGCTAGCACCCAGTTCCTCTGAAATTTCTAAATTATTAACAAGGGATTCATTGTTTGCCATAACTAAGTCAAGCAGGTTATTTCCCCTTGTAGGTTCTGTCACAAACTGCTTCAAAAAACAATCCTGAAATACTTCTAAGAAGTCGTACGATTCTAAATTCCCAGTCAAGAAATTCCAATCAACATGACTAAAGTTAAAGTCTCCTAGAATTACTACATTATCGTGCCTTGTGGCCTTAACAATTTCCTCCCATAGTAGTTTCCCTTGGTCCCTATCTAAGTTAGGGGGACGGTATATCACTCCTAAAATCAGTTTTTCATGCCCCTCTGAAAATTCTATCCAAACAGACTCTGTATGTGTTACTTCAGACTTAATACCCGTTTTTATGCAACAGTTCAAGCGATCTCGGACGTACAATGCCACCCCACCCCCCCCTCCCAATACTTCTATCTTCTTGGAACAATTTAAAACCCTGAATATGACATTCCGCAGGCATGTCCCGACTTTTTGAATTAAACCACGTCTCAGTTAAGGCAAATACATCAATGTTACCTACACTAGCAACTAATCTCAACTCGTCCATCTTATTCCTAGCACTACGGCAATTAGCATAATAAACATTGAAAGACTCTCCTTTCTCTTTACCCTTCCTGCTCATTTCTATTTTTCTACTAAACCTATTACCGTCTTTATCACCCAAGGTCCCTGGCTTTTCAATATCTATCTCGTTCTTATTATTACTAGTTCCCCTAGAACTCGTAATATTACTACACTGGGACTTCACTGTTTTCCTGCCAAAACCCATACCACTAACTATTCCTAGTTTAAAGTCCTAACTGCTCCCTCCACTGCAGTTGCCAGTGCTCCCACCCCACACCTAGATAAGTGAACCCCATCCCTAGCATACATGTCATTTCTGCCATAGAAGAGGTCCCAGTTGTCAATGAATGTTACCGCATTTTCCTTACAGTATTTGTCCAGCCAGCAATTGACACCAATTGCCCTGGACAACCATTCAC
Organism: Cherax quadricarinatus; assembly: GCF_038502225.1. Taxonomy (NCBI): domain Eukaryota; kingdom Metazoa; phylum Arthropoda; class Malacostraca; order Decapoda; family Parastacidae; genus Cherax; species Cherax quadricarinatus. The sequence continues at coordinate 21,652,003 of NC_091299.1, forward strand.
TTCCAACTCCCCTCCTTGGCAAAATACCACATATGAGAGGGTTCCCACCCTTACTTCTAATTATTTCTATTGCTGACCTATACCTGCTAATCAGGTCCTCACTCCTACGTCTGCCAACATCGTTGCCTCCAGCACTGAGACAGATAATAGGATTGCTCCCATTACCTCTCATGATGTCATCCAGACGGCTAACAATATCCTCCATCCCAGCCCCAGGAAAGCAAACTCTCTGTCTCCTACTCCTGTCCTTCAAGCAGAACGCCCTATCCATATACCTAACTTGGCTATCCCCAACAACAACAATATTCTTACCTTCCTTAATGTCTTTCGTCGTGTCGTTCCCAGTAGTCAACTCACATTCGTCGGGTAGCACTGAGAATGTATTGGATGTTTCCACAACAGTTTCCACGGCAGTCTCTTTCTTCTTCATCGTTTCTACCTTTCCATTCGTCTTCTTGATCGTCAACTTCTTTCCCTGCTGTCCAGCCACTGACCAGTTTCCCTTCTTGACCTGAGGACTCAAAACAGGAGGACTACTACGAATCTTCTTGTTCTCCTCGGTCAATCGCCGAATTTCCAAATTCGCCAACCTCAATTCTTCCTTAAGCTGTTGGTAAAGTTGCTCGATGGAGGGCATCTTGCTTCAATTCTAGAGAGCGCGCAAACAGGTCTTCACAGAGCCAAGTACACGTCAACACTGCGCAAATGCCAACTCAATCAGGAGCTACTGCGCAGCACGTCCGCACGGCCCAATAGCGATGCGAACGGCAATCAAGGAAGCTGTTATTGCAAAAGGTGCACGTCTGTTTTCGAAATAGAGATCGCAAGTGTTAGAAGATGTTGAGAGATTGTTATTGGTGTGGATAAATGAAAAACAGATAGCAGGAGATAGCATCTCTCAAGCGATCATATGTGAAAAGGCTAGGAAGTTACATGAGGATTTAACTGAAAAAATGCCTGCAACTAGTGGTAATGTGAGTGAATTTAAGGCCAGCGAAGGTTGGTTTGAAAGATTTAAGAATCGTAGTGGCATACACAGCGTGATTAGGCAGCTGAAAAATATGTGAAGGAATTCAAGGATTACACAGACAGTGAAGAATTTAAACCTGAACAAGTGTTTAACTGCGACGAAACAGGCCTGTTTTGGAAGAAATTGCCAAGCAGGACCTACATTACTCAGGAGGAAAAGGCACTCCCAGGACATAAGCCTATGAAAGACAGGCTTAATCTTCTGATGTGTGCCAGTGCTAGTGGTGATTGCAAAGTGAAGCCTTTAGTGGTGTATCACTCAGAAACTCCCAGAGCGTTCAGGCAAAAGAATGTCCTCAAGGCTAATTTGTGTGTGTTGTGGAGGGCAAACAGTAAGGCATGGGTCACTAGGGATTTTTCTATGACTGGTTACACCATGCATTTGCCCCCAGTGTGAAAAATTACCTAATTGAAAAGAAATTAGACCTTAAGTGCCTCCTGGTGTTAGACAATGCCCCTGGTCATCCTACAGACTTGGCAGAGTGACTTTGTGGGGACATGAGCATCATTAAAGTGAAGTTTTTGCCTACTAATACCACTCCTCTCCTGCAGCCCATGGACCAGCAGGTCATTTCCAACTTCAAGAAACTGTACACAAAATCTATGTTTCAAAAGTGCTTTGAAGTGACCACAGACACTCGATTGACTCTAAAAGAGTTTTGGAAGGATCACTTTAATATCCTCAATTGTATAAACCTTATAGGTAAGGCTTGGGAGGGAGTGACTAAGAGGACCTTGAACTCTGCTTGGAAGAAACTGTGGCCAGAATGTGTAGACAAAAGAGATTTTGAAGGGTTTGAGGCTAACCCTGGGAATCCTATGCCACTTGAGGAATCCACTGTGGCATTGGGGAAGTCCTTGGGGAGGATGTGGAAGAGTTGGTAGAGGAGGACAATGACGAACTAACCACTTATGAGCTGCAAGATTATCTTCAACAGCAAGAGGCCAGACCTGAGGAAACTGCTTCGGAGGAAGGGATAGAGAAATTTAAGAAGTTGCCTACTTCACAGATTAAAGAAATGTATACAATGTGGACAAAGGTGAAAACCTTTATGGATGACAATCACCCTCACACAGCTATTGCAAGCCGTGCTGGTGACTACTACAATGACAACGTTGTAAACCACTTTAGAAAAGTCATAAAGGAACGAGAGGTACAGGCCTCTATGGACAGATATGTTGTGCGACAGAAGTCCAGTGACTCTCAAGCTAGTCCTAGTGGCATTAAAAGAAGAAGGGAAGTAACCCCGGAAAAGGACTTGCTACCTCAAGTCCTAATGGAAGGGGATTCCCCTTCTAAACATTAACAACTTCGACACTCTCCCCTCCTCCCATCCCATCAATCATCACCAGATTTTCATTAAAGGTAAGTGTCATGTATTCTATTGCTAGTAGAGTACTACTAACTGTGCATGTCTTCTTCAGTTTGTGTGCATTAAACTTAATATTTCATGTGGTAAAACTTTTTTTTCATAGTACTTTTGGGTGTCTTGCACGGATTAGCTTGATTTCCATTATTTCTTATGGGGAAAATTAATTCTCCTTCTGATAATTTTGGCATATGATGAGCTCTCGGGAACGGATTAATATCGTATACTGGGGGTCCACTGTATATATAAACGACCTTGACGAGGGAATTACTAGTGACATAAGCAAATTTGCTTATGACACGAAGATAGGTAGGATAATCGATTCAGACGTTGATGTCTCACAACTTCAGGAGGATTTAGACAAACTCAATTCGTGGTCAGAAAAGTGGCAGATGCAGTTCAATGTAGATAAATGTAAAGTTCTAAAGCTCGGAAATGTCCATAACCCTAGTACCTACCAGCTTTATAATGTTGAACTTAGCCGTATAGAATGCGAAAAGGATTTGGGGGTTATGGTAAGCAGCAACCTTAAACCAAGACAACAGTGCCTAAGTGTGCATAATAAGGCAAATAGATTGCTGGGATTTATATCAAGAAGTGTAAGCAACAGAAGTCCAGAGGTTATACTTCAGCTTTATACATCTTTAGTAAGGCCTCACCTAGATTATGCAGCTCAGTTCTGGTCTCCATATTACAGAATAGACATAAATTCGTTAGAAAACATTCAGCGTAGAATGACTAAATTAATACATAGCATTAGAAATATTCCTTATGAAGAAAGATTGAAGACCCTTAAATTGCATTCACTTGTTAGACGAAGAATGTGGGGAGACATGATCGAAGTGTGTGAGTGGAAGATGGGTATTAATAAAGGGGATATTAGTAAGGTCTTGAGGATATCTCTCCTGGAGAGAACCCGCAGTAATGAATTCAAATTGGACAAGTTTAGATTTAGAAGGGATGTAGGAAAGTATTGGTTTGGAAATAGGGCAGTTGATGAGTGGAACAGTCTACCTAGTTGGGTTATTGAGGCTAAAACCTTGGGTAGTTTCAAATATAGGTTGGATAAATACATGAGTGAGAGGGGTTGGATTTGAGTGGGAGTTGCATATGAGAGTGGATAGAGTTATCAGAGCTTATTTCTTGGGTGGCATTGAAAATTGGGTTGGGCAAATGTTTTGTTAGTGGGATGGATTGTAAAGGACTTGCCAAGTATGGGCCAACAGGCCTGCTGCAGTGTTCCACCTTTCTTATGTTCTTATGGTCAGAAAAGTGGCAGATGCAGTTCAATGTTGATAAATACAAGGTTCTGAAGCTCGGTAGTGTCCATAACCCTAGCACTTATAAGTTAAATAATTTAGAACTTAGCCATACAGACAGCAAAAAGTACTTGGGGGTTATGGTAAGCAGCAACCTTAAACCAAGACAGCTTTGCCTAAGCATATGTAATAAGGCAAACAGATTACTGGGATTTACATCAAGAAGTGTAAGCAACAGAAGTCCACCGGTTACATTACAGCTTTATACATCATTAGTAAGGCCTCACCTAGATTACACAGCTCAGTTCTGGTCTCCATATTACAGAATGGACATAAATTCATTAGAAAACATTCAGTGTAGAATGACTAAATTAATACATAGCATTAGAAATCTTTCGTATGAAGAAAGATTAAAGACCCTTAAACTACATTTACTTGTAAGACGAGGAATGAGGGGAGACATGATCGAAGTGTATAAGTGGAAGACGGGTAATAACAAAGGGGATATGAATAAGGTTTTGAAGATATCCCTCCAAGAGAGAACCCGCAATAATGGATTAAAATTAGATAAGTTTAGATTTCGAAAGGCTATAAGAAAGTACTGGTTTGGTAACAGGGTAGCTGATGAGTGGAATGGTCTGCCTAGTAGGGTTATCGAAGCTAGAACCTTGGGTAGTTTCAAATTTAAGTTCGATAAGTACACGAGTGAGAGGGGTTGGATATGTGTGGGACTTGCACATGAGTAAATAGAATTGTCAAAGCTTATTGCTTGGGTAGCGTTTATTCTGGTTTAGAAAGACACATAAGCAAACACTATGACATATTTATTAGAAAACATTTCGGTCCTGGGACCTTCTCTAATAAATATGTCGTAGTGTTTGCTTATGTGTCTTTCTAAACCAACTTGTTGGTATTTATTACCAAGGTTTATACCAGCAATTATTCTATTAGTGGGTTGGATTTGTGAAGGACCTACCTAGTATGGGCCAACAGACCTACTGCAGTGTTCCTCCTTTCTTATGTTCTATTCATTTATCTCAAATAGTACTAATCCCTTTTTTTGGCTCTGAATTAAATTATTTAATTTAACCACACAAGATGATGTGAAGAGGGCCTGGAACACACACTCAAATTCTGGGCTCTCATAAACTGACCAAAACCAAAGAAATTGTCCTAACTAAATCCAATGAAAATTATATTCAACCTGCTGCAATTGACAATACATTAAATGATTTCTTCTCTACCACGGGATCAAGTCTTTCTAGCAAAAACTCAAGTAACAACGCTCAAGTGACTGACTACCTTGCTGGAAGTTTTCCAAACTCACTCTATCTGATTCCAACTAATCCTACTGAGGTCTCAGTGATAATGAAGTCACTGAAAAATAAGTCAGGTAACTTAGCTCATGTACCACGGCTATTGTTCAAATGAGCAGTTCATGTGGCTGTCACCCACCATAGTAATACTGTTCAACAAATCATTAGAAACCAACACATTCTTGACAAAGTTCAAGAGAGCAAGGTTTACCTCAATACGCCGTATACAAAGGAGACTCAAATGGCATAAATAACTACAGACCTATATCTAACTTGCCATTGTTATCCAAAATCTTCGAAAAATTTATCCACAAGAGACTATACTTTTTCCTAGCCTCACTCAATATACTCTATCCCTGACAGTTTGGTTTCAGACCAAATAAAAGCACAAACAGTGAATATATGAAAAATGTTTTACGTACTTTATGTAGTTCTTGTGAATGATGAATATTCACTGGGCCTTTTTATAGACCTTTGGAAAAATTTGATACAGTAGACCTCAACATCTTGCATCTTAAACTAGTACATTATGGTATCAGAGGTCATGAACTTGTATACCTAAAGTCCTACCTTAACAACAGGCACCAATATGTCTCCATCAAGGGCAAAACTTTGTCAATGCAACCTATCAACATACGGGTGCTTTGCTTTTCCTCACATACATCAATGACCTTATAAATGCATCTCAACAACTTAGACCTGTTCTGTCTGCAGACAACACAACTTCAGTCATCTCCCACCCAAATCCAAACTCTCTCAATAACACTGTCAATGAGATCATAAAAATATCTATCTGGATAACTACCAATGAACTTACTCTGAACATTTATAAGAGGACGTGATATTCTGGGAACAGAGCTGCAAATGTCCAACCAAATGTTATGGTTAATAGGTGCCCGGGGCCCAAGACTGTTCAACTGCCTCCCAGCATACAAAAAGAGGATTACCAATAAATTACCAAATGTCTTCAAGAGGGAGCTGAAGAGACACTTAATGTCAGTACCTGATCAGCAGGCCTGTGGTTCATATGTTGGTTTGCATGCGGCCAGCAGTAACAGCCTGGTCGATCAGGCCCTGATCCACCGCGAGGCCTGGTCATGGACCACGCCATGGGGGAGTTAACCCTGGAGTATACCCTCCAGGTATACTCCAGGTACTGTCCCATTGCAAGACAGAATGAAGGCAAATTCTTGAAATTCAACACTATATTCAGCACATAACAAAAAAGGCATCCAAATCAGTTGACATCCTCTCCAAGATACATTACCATGTACCACAAACAGCACTACTTATATCATGCTACTCTTTAATCTATTCTTACCTCACCCACACTATTTGTGCCTGAAGTCAATAACAACTCAACAAATAAGCCGCTGTATGAATGATCACCCAATATAATGCCAGGCAACATACTCCCCTTCCTCCTTCAAAGCCTAAACTTAATTAATATCCATAAAATTCACTCATACTTCTGTGCATACTATATATACAAGACAATCACTTCTAATATTAATCCTGCCCTGAAACTTTCTTGTTACCTGCAACAGAACTCTCAGGCTTAAAGCTAAATACTGTACACTGAGCCATTCTCACTAAATCATTTCTAGTGTCATTATCATTAATGTCTTGTCTACATACATGCAAAATATTATCGCATCACATTCTGTAATAATTCAAGTGACTAGTTGCACTCTTAATGTAACTTTTATTATAATTTTATTTTGAATTAATGGAATAATCTTAATACAGTATAATATAAATGTTCTTATTCTCATGTAACTTATGATTTTATCTGCTTCATATATAATTGTTTAATACAGCCTCTCCTCATTTAGCGAAGTACAGTAGGGCCCTGCTTTATGGCGTTTTGCTTTACGATGTTTCGCTAATACGGTCATTTCAAATTATGACCAAAACTCTATACGGCTCCCCCCACCTGACTTTCTAATACGGTCACTGTCCCCACCCGGTTTGTTTACATTCTATGTGAGATCCGTAAGCACTAAGTCTCTCCATTATGTCTGGAAACTCTGATAATTATACTTATGTATACCTGTACCTAAAAAACTTACACACTGTGCTGACATGCAGGGACACATTAAAATCAGTAAGAGTGTCTTATGTCTCGAGACACCATATTAGTAATGATGATGACGAAAATAATAATATTAATAATAATCACCGAGTCTCATTAAATGTCGTATATTACGTTAACATACATATTTTCATTAATCCATCTATGATGGGTAACTGTAGAAAATTATTCCTTTTGTATGTATGTAAGTTTATTCAGGTATACACAAAAACAGTTACATAGATTATCATACATATGTGTAAAGTACCTAGGATAACCCAAAAAAAAACTCAAGTGTGACTTATTTCCATTGCCTTCACTCAGAGCTTCATTTCTTCTAAAAATGGTGTTACATGAGAATGGGAGTGTTCCTCTTTATTTATTCCTCTGTATCAATGTAGAGACAACTTGTACACAATGTAACTTGTACACAGAGCAGACGTGCACACTTTGTTTGTTTACAAAACTTGCGTTCGCCTGGTTTGTTTACATAACTCTGTGCCTGTCCTCCCTCATGTACTCATTCTTTCTCTCTCTCTCTCATTTATTCGTTTTATCTCATTTATTCACCTCTGACCCTACATTAAGACTACAAATATTTTAAGGTAAGTAATGAGTGAACTGTATATGCATTTTATCGCTCTGGGATGTTTAAATATTATAGAATATTATGTGTGGGTGGGTTGGCCTGGCTGGCTACCATCCACACACACCACACTTGATTTCTTACAATAAATACTACTCATCTCACCCTAGATTAAGACTACAAATATTTTAAGGTAAGTAATGAGTGAACTGTATATGCATTTCATTGCTATGGGATGCTTAAATGTCATAGAATATTGTGTGGGTGGAATGGCCTGGTATGGTAGCCTGGCTGGCTACCATACACATGACACTTGATTTCTTACAATAAATGCTACTAACCTCTGACCCTACATTAAGACTACAAATATTTTAAGTAAGTAATGAATGAACTGTATATGCATTTTATCTCTCTGGGATGCTTAAATGTCATAGAATATTATGTGTGGGTGGGGTGGCCTGGTATGGTAGCCCGGCTGACTACCATACATACTATTCATCTCACCCTAGATTAAGACAATAAATATTTTAAGGTAAGTAATGAGTGTAGTATATGTGTATTTTACTTTTTTTTATTGTTTTTTAATGCCTTGTTCTATTGCTAACTTGATATATGTTAGTGTAAACTTGTTATCTAGTAATTATATGCATTTATAAGTGGAAGAAAAGGGTGTTCCACTTTACAGCGATTTCCACTTTAAGGCTGTAGCCCAGAACCTAACCTGCCATATAAGTGGGGCCCTACAGTACTCGCTTACCGATGACTCGGACATACAACGGGCTCTTTGACCAGTATGCATACCTAAATAATGTATATTAGAGCTGATTCCCTCTATTTTGTTTATTACAATATACAGTACACTACTGTATAAACATTTAAAAAATACCAGAAATGTTATAAATGGTGCAAAAGTGACATAAAACAATTTCAAAGATGGATGACACACACCCACTACCATTACAGTATGCTCCTCACTTAGTGATGAATTCATTTACCGACATGGTTTTAGGAACGGAACTCCATCGTTAAGTGAGGAGAGGCTGTATGCATGTAATCTATTTTTTTTTTTTTCAACAAGTCGGCCGTCTCCCACCTAGGCAGGGCGACCCAAGAAGAAAGAAAATCCCCAAAACGAAAGTACTTTCAACATCATTCAACACTTTCACCTCACTCACACATAATCACTGTCCTTGCAGAGGTGCCCAGATACACCAGTTTAGAATCATATATAAAGATACAATATAAAAAGTGACCTGAATAATATAATAAACAAGGCCCCAATTATATTTACACCATCCTATTACACATCCCTCCAAACTGCCAATATCCCAAACCCCTCCTTTAAAGTCCAGGCATTGTACTTCACATTTCCAGAACTCAAGTCTGGCTATATAAAAATAACCAGTTTCCCTGAATCCCTTCACTAAATATTACCCTGCTCACACTCCAACAGCTCGTCATGTCCCAAAAACCATTCGTCTCCATTCACTCCTATCTAACACACTCATGCACGCTTGCTGAAAATCCAAGCCCCTTGCCCACGAAACCTCCTTTACCCCCTCCCTCCAACCTTTTCAAGGATGACCCCTACCCCGCCTTCCTTCCCCTATAGATTTATATGTTCTCCATGTCATTTTACTTTGATCCATTCTCTCTAAATGATCAAACCACCTCAACAACCCCTCTTCAGCCCTCTGACGAATACTTTTATTAACTGCACACCTAATTCTAATTTAAAAACTTTGAATTCTCTGCATAATATTTACACCACACATTGCCCTTAGACAGGACATCTCCACTTCCTTGCTGCAGCATTTACAACCCAAGCTTCACACCCATGTAAGAGTGTTGGTACCACTATACTTTCAAACATTCCCTTCTTTGCCTCCATTGATAACGTTTTTTGTCTCCACATACCTCGATGCACCACTCACCTTTTTTTCCTCATCAATTCTATGGTTAACCTCATCCTTCATAAACCCATCTGCTGACACATCAACTCTCAAATATCTGAAAACATTCACTTCTTCCATACTCCCTCTCTCCAATGTGACATCCAATTTTTCTTTATCTAAATTATTTGATACCCTCATCACCTAACTCTTATCTATGTTCACTTTCAACTTTCTACCTTTACATACACTCCCAAACTCGTCCACTAACCTTTGCAACTTTTCTTTAGAATCGCCCATAAGCACTCCCATTTTTATTTGTTTCCCCATAATTTAACCCCACCCCTCTCCACAACACCCTAACATTTAATTCTTTTACAACCCCATCTAAAAATACATTAAACAACCATGGTGACATTACACATCCCTGTCTAAGACTTACTTTTACCGGGAAGTATTCTCCTTCTTTTCTACACACCCTAACCTGAGCCTCACTATCCTCATAAAAACTCTTTACAGCATTTATTAACTTACTACCTATTCCATATACGTACTTGCAACATCTGCCACCTTGCTCCCCTATCCACTCTATCATATGCCTTTTCTAAATCCATAAATGCAATGAAAACTTCCCTACCTTTATCTAAATACTGTTCACATATATGCTTCAATGTAAACACTTGATCTACACATCCCCTACCCACTCTAAAGCCTCCTTGCTCATCCGCAATCCTACTCTCTGTCTTACCTCTAATTCTTTCAATAATAACCCTACCGTACACTTTTCCTGGTATACTCGGTAAACTTTTTTTTTTTCAACAAACCGGCCGTATCCCACCAAGGCAGGGAGGCCCAAAAAGAAAAACGAAAGTTTCTCTTTTTAAATTTAGTAATTTATACAGAAGGGGTTACTTGCCCCTTGCTCCCAGCGTTTTAGTCACCTCTTACAACACGCATGGCTTTCGGAGGAAAAATTCTGTTCCACTTCCCCATGGAGATAAGAGGAAATAAACAAGAACAAGAACTAGAAAGAAAATAGAAGAAAACCCAGAGGGGTGTGTATATATATGCTTGTACATGTATGTGTAGTGTGACCTAAGTGTAAGTAGAAGTATCAAGACATACCTGAAATCTTGCATGTTTATGAGACAGACAAAAGACACCAGCAATCCTACCATCATGTAAAACAATTACAGGCTTTTGTTTTACACTCACTTGGCAGGACGGTAGTACCTCCCTGGGTGGTTGCTGTTTACCAACCTACTACCTATTTTATGAAGTGAATGTTTTCAGATATTTAGGAGTTGATGTGTCAGTGGATGGATTTATGAAGGATGAGGATAATCATTGAAGTGATGAAGGAAAAAAGGTGAGTGGTGCATTGAGGTATATGTGGAGGCAAAAAATGTTATCTATGGAGGCAAAGAAGGGAATGTATGAAAGTATAGTAGTACCAACACTCTTATATGGGTGTGAAGCTTGGGTTGTAAATGCTGCAGCAAGGAGGTGGTTGGAGGCAGTGGAGATGTCCTGTCTAAGAGCAATGTGTGGCGTAAATATTATGCAGAAAATTCGGAGTGTGGAAATTAGGAGAAGGTGTGGAGTTAATAAAAGTATTAGTCAGAGGGCTGAAGAGGGTTTGTTGAGGTGGTTTGGTCATTTAGAGAGCATGGATCAAAGTAAAATGATATGGAGAGCGTATAAAGCTGTAGGGGAAGGAAGGCGGGGTAGGGGTCGTCCTCGAAAAGGTTGGAGGGAGCGGGTAAAAGAGGTGTTGTGGGCGAGGGGTTTGGACTTCCAGCAAGCGTGCGTGAGCGTGTTAAATAGGAGTGAATGGATACAAATGGTATTTGGGACCTGACGATCTGTTGGAGTGTGAGCAGGGTAATATTTAGTGAAGGGATTCAGGGAAATCGGATATTTTATATAACCGAACTTGAGTCCTGTAAATGGGAAGTACAATGTCTGCACTCTAAAGGAGGGGTTTGGGATATTGGCAGTTTGGAGAGATATATTGTGTATTTTTACACGTATATACTTCTAAACTGTTGTATTCTGGGCACCTCTGCAAAAACAGTGATTATGTGTGAGTGAGGTGAAAGTGTTGAATGATGATGAAAGTATTTTCTTTTTGGGGATTTTCTTTCTCTTTGGGTCACCCTGCCTCGGTGGGAGACGGCAGACTTGTTGAAAAAAAAAAAATGTAAAACATTATAGTCCTTCTAGACATAAGTTTAAACTTACCCAAAAATCCTCTGCATAACTAAGGGGTTTTCCATGTGAGAGATGTAATGTTATCCAATTTGGTTCAAACGATGTATTATGTGAAAATAAATTGATTCATTCATTGCTGTCTTTCAGAGGTTCATTTGGACTATGATAAGTGTACATTTCTAGACAAACAGCTAGAATAAAAGTGAATGCATTTTTTTCTTTGGGTCTTCCTACTGTGGTGAGAAATTGCCAATGTGTTAACAAAACATATATATGTACACACTATTTACATATATATATTACAATAGACACTAAATGAAATTACCTTGAGTGAGTTGGTTAGCAGCAGACTGGCCTGGCCTATCTTCTGTGATCTGTGTTATGGCACCATCATTGCCATTCATGACAACTGGAGTATCTTCATCCTCTATTATTTGGGAATAATCAAGACCCTGTGGTACACGCAGTATGGCGATTCCAAAATACATGTCTAGAGCTTCGCTGTAAAGATCAAATTTAATCAATTATTCACATAATAAAACACTACTTTGAGCACTGCAACAATGTATTGTAATACATATCTTATTTAGAATTATATAATTCAAAATTTTCCAAAATGAAAAAAATTAACTTTTGTAGAATTCTCTGAAATTCAGAACATTTTGAATATGTACAACTGAAGCAATGCTTCTTAATTTACATTATTAAAAACTCTCTAATATTGATTTTCTGCAAATAAGACAGAATATATTTTGAAATTTTGACTTCAGTGTGATCTCCAAAATCCTGAAAATTTCAAATCATAATTTTTGTTAAGAAAATCTCTAAATTCTTAATAATATTTTGAATTACAGAAGTGGTTTTTCAAATAAAAGACATTATTGATTTCTATTTTTTTCATCAGCCAAACCTAGTCATACACATGTACACATAAATCTGAATGATGATCTAATACTTCATACATGCTAATCATCAAAGAATTCTGTCTACATAACTAATCTGCAATCTGGTATTTAATATACATGAAATATTCATCAATTTCCCAAATGAATGTATGTCATCACTGTACCTTTCTTTCAACACACCGGCCGTATCCCACCGAGGCGGGGTGGCCCAAAAGGAAAAATGAAAGTTTCTCCTTTTACATTTAGTAATATATACAGGAGAAGAGGTTACTAGCTCCTTGCTCCCGGTATTTTAGTCGCCTCTTACAACACGCATGGCTTACGGAAGAAGAATTCTGTTCCACTTCCCCATGGAGATAAGAGGAAATAAACAAGAATAAGAACTAGAAAGAAAATAGAAGAAAATCCAGAGGGGTGTGTATATATGTGCTTGTACATGTATGTGTAGTGTGACCTAAGTGTAAGTAGAAGTAGCAAGACATACCTGAAATCTTGCATGTTTATGAGACAGACAAAAGACACCAGCAATCCTACAATCATGTAAAACAATCACAGGCTTTCGTTTTACACTCACTTGGCAGGACGGTAGTACCTCCCTGGGAGGTTGCTGTCTACCAACCTACTACCTAGATCACTGTACCTATTGGTAAATATTCTATCTATTTAAAGTTAAAAAAAGCAATGCTCATAATATCCCAGCTTCATTAACTCTTTTGGGGTTTCAGTCGTACTAGTACGGCTTACGCACCAGGGTCCACGATGTACTAGTACGCACATATTCTAGCGCCCTCAAATCTAGCAAGAGAAAGCTGGTAGGCCTACATATGAAAGAATGGGTCTATGTGGTCAGTGTGCGCAGTATAAAAAAAATCCTGCAGCACACAGTGCCTAATGAGAAAAAAAAACTTTGACCGTGTTTTTGGTTTAAAAGTGACTTTGCACTGTATTTTCGTATGGTATTTGTTGTTGTATTCTAGTTTTCCTGGTCTCATTGTATAGAATGGAAGATATATTACAGAAATTGAGATGATTTTGACTGGTTTTACAATGAAAAGTGTACCTTGAAATTGAGCTCAAAGTAGCAGAAATGTTCGATTTTTACCAAAGTTCAAAAGTAAACAAATTGTGCTAAGTGTCCAATACACGTGAACTGACGAGTCTAATATTCTTTAACAAGTGTGCCGATATTATTTATACCATTTCTACACTAATGCAGAAGTCTGCATAACAGTAAATCTTTTTTTTTTTTTGTGAGAATAAAAAACCAAAGTGGAAAGCAAAAGAAATGTAAGAGGGGCCTGGGGATGTGACTAATGAACAGAGGAAATGTTATTTTAGTGCCAGGAATGTCTTTCTTGTTTATTCTGGACCCTATTTGGAAATTGGCATCTTTTGAAATTTGTGTGAAATTGGCAAAATTGCTAAATTCTGACCACTTTATTGGATAGTTGAAATCAGTAAATGGGTGGTTTCTTGTACTCATTTGATAGAAAAAATGGAGTTCTAGTGAAATAGTTATGATTTTTGTCGACTAGTACACTGGAATTGGCCAAAAATAGGGCTCAAAGTGGGCAAAATCGCCGATGCGTAAACATCGTCGAGACCGCTAACTTCGCAAGAGCATAATTCCGTAAGTTTTCTATCAAATTTCATACTTTTGGTGTCATTATGACTGGGAAAAGATTCTCTATCTTTTCATTAGAAAAAACAAATTTTTTTTTTTTTTTAAATTTTGGCGACCCTGAGAACAAGTCTCTGAGAGGGCCTGGCGACCCCCAAAGGGTTAATCACATTTTTTTTTTTACTTTACAGTACAGTACGGCCCCGCTCTACGGAATTTTGCTATACGGTGTTCCGCTAATACGGACATTTCAAATTATGACCAAAACTCGTTATATGGCTCCCCCACCTGACTTTCTAATACGGTCACTGCACCCCACCCAGTTTGTTTACATTCTCCGTGAGCTCTGTAAGCACTACCTCTCTCCATTATGTATAGAAACTCCAAAATTTCAAGCATTTTTAAAAGTTATTTCATATTTTATACGTATATTTATACAGTGGAACCTCAAATATCGAACTTTCTTCGGTCCAGAAGGCTGTTCGAGTGCCTTTACCGAATGAATTTATTCCCATCAGGAATAATGTAAATTAGATTAGTCCATTTCAGACCCTCAAAAATACACTTATAAAAGCACTTACAAAAATACACTTACATAATTGGTCGTGTTGGGAGCAGTTTGATTTTTGAGGTTCCACTGTACAGGTGTCCCTCAACATTCGCGAGGGTTAGGGAATCAAGAGCCTCGCGAATGTTGAAAAACCGTGAATGTTTGGTGCCCCAATATATTGTAGGGAAATATAATACAATACTGCTAACTTGTTGAACCATGAACAATCATAAAATACATGAAAACGTCGTAAGTTGTACTAAATATATACATGTTATGCTTTAATAACATGCATGTTATTAAATACCACAGACTCCACCACTGCCTCCACCACTTCCTCAACCAACGGGAGTCCCTACTACCCTCCCTCCAACCCCCGCAACTGGCAGCCAGCCCTCCCACCACTCAGTGTGGTGAGTGTTTTGTTTGTTCATTATTTGGTATTAAACTACAGTATAAATAATGTAAACACATTCATGACTGCATATTGGAATGGCTATTTGAACAGGTATTGGATGGTGACATCATGTGTTTACTCTTGAACACAGCAAAGAATCAAACATTTCTGCTACTGCTAATAATAACAATAGTAATAATAATAATAATAATAATAATAATAATAATAATAATAATAATAATAATAATAATAATAATAATAATAATAATACGATATAATTGAAGAAGGAAATTGTACAAAAATACGAGGGAGTGGTTGACACATCGTCAGTGTGGCTTTGTTTATGCTGGAGTGAACATTAGTCTCCGTGCTCTTCCAAACATTTCACAATAATTCAGCGGTTGAGGCAGTGGTAGAGGCAGTGATAGAGGCAGTGATAGAGGCAGTGGTATTTACTAACATATACATATGTTATAAATAATAATAGTACATGTTAATATTAACCCTTTGAGGGTTTTGGTCGTACTAGTACGTCTTACGCGTAGGGGTTTTTGACGTACTAGTACGCATAAATTCTAGCGGCCTCAAATCTCGCGCGAAAAGGCTGGTAGGCCTAGGTGTGAGAGAATGGGTCTGCGTGGTCGGTGTGCGCGGTAGAAAAAAAATCTGGGACCCAGTGGTGCATTGTGGGAATGCCCTCTTAGTAAACAATGTCCACCATGCCTCGCGGTAAGAAGGTCCTCACTCCTCGGCGAATTGGGACACTTTTGTTCCCCAGTGACAGTTCTAATAGTGATGGAAGTGCCAGTGAAGATGAGTTTCGTGGTTTTAGTGAGGTTTTGACCGAAACTAATGACCATAATATCGGTAATAGTGAGGAAAACCCAGACGACCCTCAGCCTTCCACCTCTGGTGCTGGGCCCTCTTGTTCACGTTCAGTTGTTCCAGAACCCAAGAGGAAACTTCTATTTTCCCAAATCCCAGACTCAGATGAGAGCATGGGTGATGATAGTGATAGTGAATATGAACTACAAGCTCTTCAAACTAGTTCCAGTAGTGATAGTGAAGTGCAATATTCCCCAGTGAAGCGCCAGTATATACGACGATATATGTGCTCTGGTAGTGTGCCATATGTTATACCAAGGGGAAAGAGTGTATCTCAGAGTACATCCCGTGGCTGTACAACAGGAACAGACAGTGAAAATGACGAAGATACTGTTGCAATTGGGATGGAAAATGTGCTTGGTGGTAGTGGTGCCGGCGGTGAGGCACCAGCAGTGGGCCATGCTGCCACCCACGCCGCTGCCTCAGCTGATCTAGAACAAAGGCCACCATCCCCCACTCACCCACCACACCAGCCTCCACAACCACAACCTCCACAACCACAACCTCCACAACCACAACCACCTGTCATTGTCCAGTACCCACCAGCAGACCGCACCTGGGATTGGCAGGAAGCTGTCAATTTTGTTCCAAATCCCCACCAGTTTGATGACAGCCAAAGTGGAATACGGCCATCTTGTGCACTTGGGAACAATGCCACTGAACTGGAATGTTTCGAGTTATTCTTTGATGAACCACTGATGAAAAGTATTGTCATGGAAAGCAACACATACTACGAGTACACCATGGCAAACACATTACTTTCACCAAAATCACGTCTACACCAGTGGAAGGAGGCAACTGTGGCTGAGATGTATCTTTTCTTTGCCACAATAATGCTTATGCCACATGTGTATAAGCACAAAGTGAAATCATACTGGTCAACAGACCCCCTGATTGCAACACCAGGTTTCAGTGATATAATGCCAGTGAATCGATTTGTGCTAATGTTACGTATGCTTCACTTCTCAGATAAAACCAGGCCTGATAGAACTGACAGGTTATATAAGATTAGGAATGTGTTTGTGTATCTGAAACAGAAATTCAGTACGCATTTTTATCCCTTCAGGAAGCTTGTAATTGACGAGTCTTTGATTCTGTTCAAAGGAAGACTCTCTTTCAAGCAGTACATACCAAGCAAGAGGAAACGCTTTGGTATAAAGTTGTTTGTGCTTTGTGATTGTTACAGTGGTCTGGTATTGGATATTATTGTGTACACTGGAAGTTATACATTGCAAAATACCAGGAAGTTATTGGGCATCTCAGGTGATGTGGTTTGAACAATGATAGAACCATACCTTGGTAAGGGGCATATATTATATACAGATAACTGGTACACAAGCCCCTCACTCAGTGATTTTTTGCGAGTGAACATGACAGATGTGTGTGGCACAGTGCGTGCAAATCGGAAACATATGCCCAGGTTTGACGCTGGCACTCATAGAGGTGAGGTGCAGGCGTTTGCTGCCAATGACATCATGGCATTTCGGTGGCATGACAAAAGAGATGTCACACTGTTGTCATCAATTCACCCTAATGAAATGGCAGACAGTGGCAGGCAGCATAGAGAGAGAAATGAACCCATTCTAAAACCTGCAGCTGTGATTGATTACACCTTCAACATGCATTCACTGGACAAATGTGACATGCAGATTGGGTTTGCTGATTGTGTTCGCAAGAGTTATAAGTGGTACATCAAACTGTTTTTCCATCTTCTGGACATTTCCATGCTCAATGCTTATAATATGTATAAGATGAGCACCAGAAACAAACCACAGTATGGCGAATTCTGTTTGTCTGTCATCAGACAAATAGTATTCAAGTACCAAGGAACAGCACCTGCAATTGACCGCCCACCAAATTATCAACAACTACCTGCTCGTCTGAAGCATGGTGATCACTTCCTGGTAAAACTGCCTGCTACTGCTTTGAAGAAAAAGGCTCAGAAGAGGTGTTACGTCTGTGCACATACAAAAAAATGCACACACCAACGCAGAGACACTCGTTTTATGTGTGAGGAGTGTAAAACTCCACTGTGCATGACACCATGTTTCAAAGAGTTCCACAGGCTTCAGAACTTCTAGAAACATTCCCTGTGACTGTATATGTGTATATAAAATATAGAAAAATAGTAATAAACAACATTTCATATCGTTTGTTTGTGTAAATATTTTCTGTAAACAAAATAATGACAACAGTGTTTACGCCCTTATTGTGTAGTATTGAAAAAGAAATAACTTACAAAATACTGATCATGTTGGCCTCAGAGGCCATAAAAGTTACTCAGAAAAAGAAAAATTTAAAAATAATTGAAAATAGTACATAAAAAAGTAAATAGAAAAATACCAGGTGACGGCAGTCGGCGATGTTACCATATGTTGTTCAATTTTGGCAAATTTCACGCCTCCATATATCGGTAAGTATTGACGTTAAAATTTTTTTGTTTAGCCTATAATGTTCAGAAAAAAAAAACTATTTTTTCATAAGAAAAAATAATTTTTTTTTTTTTGAAATTTGGCCGACCCTGAGAACGAGTTTCGGAGAGGGCCTGTCGACCCTCAAAGGGTTAATAACATTTATAATAATAATAATAAATGTTATTCATAATGTATTATTATTATTTATAACATATATGTTAGTAAATATCACTGCCTCTATCGCTGCCTCTACCACTGCCTCTACCACTGCCTCTATCGCTGCCTCTATCGCTGCCTCTATCGCTGCCTCTACCGCTGCCTCTACCGCTGCCTCTACCGCTGCCTCTACCACTGCCTCTACCACTGCCTCTACCGCTGCCTCTACCACTGCCTCTATCACTGCCTCTACCACTGCCTCTACCACTGCCTCTACCACTGCCTCTATCACTGCCTCTATCACTGCCTCTACCACTGCCTCTACCACTGCCTCTACCACTGCCTCTACCACTGCCTCTACCACTGCCTCTATCACTGCCTCTACCACTGCCTCTACCACTGCCTCTATCACTGCCTCTACCACTGCCTCTACCACTGCCTCTACCACTGCCTCTACCACTGCCTCTATCACTGCCTCTACCACTGCCTCTACCACTGCCTCTATCACTGCCTCTACCACTGCCTCTATCACTGCCTCTACCACTGCCTCTACCACTGCCTCTACCACTGCCTCTACCACTGCCTCTACCACTGCCTCTACCACTGCCTCTACCACTGCCTCTACCACTGCCTCTACCACTGCCTCTATCACTGCCTCTATCACTGCCTCTATCACTGCCTCTACCACTGCCTCTACCACTGCCTCTACCACTGCCTCTATCACTGCCTCTACCACTGCCTCTACCACTGCCTCTATCACTGCCTCTACCACTGCCTCTACCACTGCCTCTACCACTGCCTCTACCACTGCCTCTACCACTGCCTCTATCACTGCCTCTATCACTGCCTCTACCACTGCCTCTATCACTGCCTCTATCACCTCTATCACTGCCTCAACCACTCCAGTCACACTCAATCTACAAGCACCAAACAATGAATTATTGTGAAATGTTTGGAAGAGCAGGAAGACTAATGTTCACTCCAGCATAAACAAAGCCACACTGACGATGTGTCAACCACTCCCTCGTATTTTTGTACAATTTCCTTCTTCAATTATATCGTATTATTATCATTATTATTATTATTATTATTACTATTGTTATTATTAGCAGTAGCAGAAATGTTTGATTCTTTGCAGTGTTCAAGAGTAAACACATGATGTCACCGTCTAATACCTGTCCGAATAGCCATTCCAATATGCAGTCATGAATGTGTTTACATTATTTATACTGTAGTTTAATAGCAAATAATGAACAAACAAAACACTCACCACACTGAGTGGTGGGAGGGCTGGCTGCCAGTTGCGGGGGTCGGAGGGAGGGTAGTAGGGACTCGCAGGTGGCGGGAAACTTGAATATGATTTGGCGGCTGGGAATTTGGTGGCTGGGAATTTGACGGTTGAGAATTCGCGAATGTGTGAAGCCCGCGAAAGCTGAAAACGTGAATGTTGAGGGAGACCTGTATATACTTTTTTTTTTTCCAACAAACCGGCAGTATCCCACCAAGGCAGGGTAGCCCAAAAAGAAAAACGAAAGTTTCTCTTTTTAAATTTAGTAATTTATATGGGAGAAGGGGTTACTAGCCCCTTGCTCCCGGCATTTTAGTCGCCTGTTAATACACGCATGGCTTATGGAGGAAGAATTCTGTTCCACTTCCCCATGGAGGTAAGAGGAAATAAACAAGAACAAGAACTAGAAAGAAAATAGAAGAAAACCCAGAGGGGTATGTGTATATATATGCTTGTACATGTATGTGTAGTGTAACCCAAGTGCAGGTAGAAGTAGCAAGACGTACCTGAAATCTTGCATGTTTATGAGACAGACAAAAGACACCAGCAATCCTACCATCATGTAAAACAATTACAGGCTTTCGTTGTACACTCACTTGGCAGGACGGTAGTACCTCCCTGGGCGGTTGCTGTTTACCAACCTACTACCTAGGATAATTATACTTATGTATTTCAATTAATTTTAATGAAGAAAATTGACTGCAAACGAGCAAACCCAGATGCGAGTAAGGTCACGGAACAGATTAAACTCATGAGTGGAGGTTCCACTGTACTCAATAATAATCAACGAGTCTCATTAAATGTCGTATATTACTTTAATATATACATTTTCATCAATCCATCTATGATATTTTTTCAAAATTACATAATAAACATGATACGTAACATATAAAGATGATAAATACACCCCACAGTAGAATAAATAAACATAAATATGAGATGTGGTAGCCAAACGACTTGTACGAGTGACAGGAAGAATAATGTTTTCTCTTTTCCATCACCAGAGAAAATGTGTTACTGGGGGTAACTGTAGAAAATTATTCCTTCTGTATGCCTTCACTCAAGAGTATCATTTCTTCTAAAAATGGTGTTACATGAGAATAGGAGTGGTCCTCTTTATTTATTCTACCGTATCAACATAAAGACAACTTGTACACAATGTAACTTGAACACAAACCAGACGTGTTCACCTGGTTTGTTTACAAAACTCGCGTCCGACTGGTTTGTTTACAAAACTCGCGTCTGCCTGGTTCGTTTACATAACTCTGTGCCTGTCCTCTCTCATGTACTCATTCTCTCTCTCTCATTTATTAATTTTATCTCGTTTACTCACCTCTGACCCTACATTAACCCTTTCAGGGTCCGTCCCGTAGATCTACGGCTTTACGTTCAGGGTCCAAACCGTAGATCTACGTCATGAGCTCAGCTCACTCTGATAAACTGTGAGTGGTACATTTGGGCCTAGATATGAGAGAATACATCTATGAGGTATGTGTGCACCACATAAAACAGATCCTGCAGCACACTGTGTATAATGAGAGAAAAAACTGAAATCATGATTTTTCGATTAAAACAGCAACTTTGCAGTGTTTTTTTGTATGTTTTTTATAGTTGTATTTGCGATTTCTTGGTCTCACTTGATAGAATGGAAGACATATTACAGAAATAGAGATGATTTTGATTGGTTTTAGCACTGCAAATGGCTTGAAACTGAGCTTAAAGTAGCAGAAATGTTAAATTTTTGCCGATATTCAAGAGTAAACAAACGACCTCACACGTCTAATACACGCCAGCTGGTGGGTCTAATATGCATTCACAAATATGGTGATGATATTTATACAATTATTACAGTATTGCATAACAGTAAATCTTCTATTTTTTGGTGTGAATAAAAATTCATTATGTGAATAAAAAATCAAAATGGAATTTATTTGTAAAGCCTCAAAACGTAACTAATGAACAGAGGAAATGTTAGTTTAGTTCCAGGAATACCTACATTGTTTATTCTGGACCTTATTTTGAAATTGGAATATTTTGAACTTTGTGTTAAATTGGCCAAATTAACAATTTCCGATCACTTTAATTTGTAGTTGAAACAGTTGACTTGGTGATTTCTTGTGCTCAATCGATAGAATAGAAGTAATACTAGTGAAATAGCTAAGAATTTGGTTGACTGGAATAATGTAATTGGCCTAAAATGGGAGTCAAAGTCGGCAAAATCGCCGATTCGTAAATATCGCTGACACATCAAAATTCGTGAGAGCATAATTTCGTCAATTTTCCGTCAAATTTCGTACTTTTTCTTTTATTACCTTCACAAAAAGATTCTCTACCATTTCATAAGAAAAAATAACAAATTTTTTTTTTGAAAATTCTTGGACACTGGGGCACCACTTCAGATTTGGGCCTTGGACCCTGAAGGGGTTAACCCTTTCAGGGTCCAAGGCCCAAATCTGGAGTCACGCACCAGTGTCCAAGAATTTTCAAAAAAAAAAAATTTGTTATTTTTTCTTTTGAAATCGTAGAGAATCTTTTTGTGAAGGTAATAAAACAAAAAGTACGAAATTTGGTGGAAAATTGACGAAATTATGCCCTCGCGAATTTTGATGTGTCAGCGATATTTACGAATCGGCGATTTTGCCGACTTTGACTCTGATTTTAGGCCAATTACATTACTCCAATCAACCAAATTCTTAGCTATTTCACTAGTATTACTTCTATTCTATCGATTGAGCACAAGAAATCGCCAAGTCAACTGTTTCAACTACAAAATAAAGTGATCGGAAATTGTTAATTTGGCCAATTTAACACAAAGTTCAAAATATTCCAATTTCAAAATAGGGTCCAGAATGAACAATGTAGGCATTCCTGGCACTAAACTAACATTTCCTCTGTTCATTAGTTATGTTTTGAGGCTTTACAAATAAATTCCATTTTGATTTTTTATTCACATAATGAATTTTTATTCACACCAAAAAATAGAAGATTTACTGTTATGCAATACTGTAATAATTGTATAAAAATCATCACCATATTTGTGAATGTATATTAGACCCACCAGCTGACGTGTATTAGACGTGTGAGGTCGTTTGTTTACTCCTGAATATCGGCAAAAATTTAACTTTTGCACTACTTTGAGCTCAGTTTCAAGCCATTTCCAATGCTAAAACCAATCAAAATCATCTCTATTTCTGTAATATGTCTTCCATTCTATCAAATGAGACCAAGAAATCGCAAATACAACTATAAAAAACATACGAAAAAACACTGCGAAGTTGCTGTTTTAATCGAAAAAATATTGATTTCATTTTTTTTCTCTCATTATACACAGTGTGCTGCAGGATCTGTTTTATGTGGTGCACACATACCACATAGATGTATTCTCTCATATCTAGGCCCAAATGTACCACTCACAGTTTATCAGACTGAGCTGAGCTCATGGCGTAGATCTACGGTTTGGACCCTGAACGTAAAGCCGTAGATCTACGGGACGGACCCTGAAAGGGTTAAGACTACAAATATTTTAAGGTAAGTAATGAGTGAACTGTATATGCATTTTATCGCTCTGGGACGCTTAAATGTCATAGAATATTATGTGTGGGTGGAATGGCCTGGTATGGTAGCCTGGCTGGGTACCATACATACCACATTGATTTCTTACAATAAATACTACTCATCTCACCCCACATTAGGACTACAAATATTGAGTAATGAGTGTAGTATGTGTATTTTAGTTTTCTATTATTTTTTAATGCCTAGTTCTACTGCTAATTTAATATATGTTAGTGTAAACTTGTTATCTAATATTTGTATGCATTTATAAGTGGAAAAAAAGGGTGTTCCACTTTACGGCAATTTCTGCTTTACAGCGATAGCCTGGAACCTAACCTGCCATATAAGTGGGGCCCTACTGTAATTATAAAGCAACTAGCTTTCTGAATCCATTCCACGAATCTATTATTATGTTATCCTGAGTTTTCTAAGAGCCACTACTATATTATTCTGGTCTTACAGAGCAAGCAGGAACAAACTTGTCTGTGGAAAAAAAAAAGCCAATAATTTGTTTGTTAATTTGTCAACTAAGCTTGGCATATCATGCATTTTTGTTGGCTTTCAAATGAGCCACTATTCATTATGTTCAGTGCTTTCACTGCTTGTGAGGAAAAAGTTCAATAGATAGGAGTAGCAAGGGAGTATATAGTAACAATAGTTTCATTGCCGGCTACTTGTTAAGGTAGGGTAAGTCAAGCTCCCGCTATCCCTTCCCCTCCTTCTCCCCCCCCCCGAAAGGTGACGTGTGGGGCTCCGGTCCAAACAGTAATCACTAGACTCACAGCTCCCAGCACTACTGTAAGTACATGCCTGCCTTGTATTCTAGTGGATTTATTGGTTGAAAGCTTCACTTTTGACCAATAATAAACTTAGTCCTTTCAGTCTTGCTCTAAGTTGACTGTTGTAATAATCACCACATCTTTTAGGTATTGTACTTATCATGGAGAGTGATTTCTTAAGCAGTAGGTAACCTGTCTATCTTTCCAGCTTGGATGACAGAAAGGGTCACCTGCCAATCAATGTGTAGAACTGATGGAGATGGACTAACGTTCTGAGACTTCCCCTTTTTGGATTTAATTACCTGTGCACCTGTATGAAATTGCAGGACGTAACCCCTAATCATTGCAGTGGTAAAGAACCTGCTTTCCTGTCATCGGGATATAATGCTCACGGCTATACTGTGAAGAACGAACCGGAGGGTTGTAACCAACACCTGCGACCCCCCCCCCATCATCAGCAATGGTTACGATTTCAACAACACACAGGAGGGGTGTTAATGTTGCAGTTTAAAAACTGTAGTGTAAATTCATCCTTCTGGCAAGACAGTGATGGAGTGAATGATGGTGAAAGTTTTTCTTTTTCGGGCCACCCTGCCTTGGTGGGAATTGGCCAGTGTGATAATAAAAAAATAAAAACAGTGTCACCAACACCAGACACCCAAGTTTTAAATTAGCGTTGAATTCAGTTATCGTTTATATTTTTCATTTTCTTTAATGTAGGATTAATATTTCATGTTTAAGTGTTTTATATTTTATATTTTCTATATAATAAAGTGTTTATGTTTGTCTGTTATTATTTCTTTTTCTATTCATTAATTTTCCTGAGGAGGAGCCAGCCTTGGTAATACTGTCTGAAGTTGTTACAGGGCTGAGTAAGCCTTCACACTGCTTTTCTACCGTTTTTGTACAACGGTTGCGCAAGGGAACGGCAATTGGTGTCGTATTTTAAGATAAGTATTGTATGCACTGTGTTCTTATTTTACTTTTTTACCTTTTTTTTATGCCTAGCTGTATTTAGCACTTAATGTATGATAGTGTAAATACGTCATCAGGTATTTCATGTGCATTCGATTATGAAAAAAATGTTCTTTTCCACCTAACCATGATTTTTATTTACTGTACAGGATTGGGAACCCAAGAGCTGTACCAACGGGGCCCTCCTGCATAGTGTTTACATTCACCACCTCTTTATCCAGTACAGGGATGCATTACTTTTTATTAGTCATCAACTACCATATTAATGGCTGAAAAGTAAGATATGCAATGTACAGTTTATAAACCAAGTAAACCAGATAGAAAGTATGCAAATTAGTTGCAGCTGAATTTATTTTTATGCAAGACACTGTGGGTCTATAATTGTGCCACTTTGGGGCTGCAGGTTGTGCATTGCTGATTCTAGTAAAATTCCTTTACTCGGCATCCTAGGTGCTTCCTAACATCCCAATGGCTCATATGCATCTTGAACTGCCATCTCTGTCCCATGGCTCCCTGTCCTAACATCTCAAATTGATTGTCTCTATCCACTTCATATAATTCTCTGAGTATTTTATTGATAATGATCATGTCCCCCTGATTCTGCCCTCTTCTTGTCTGTTTGTTCAAGGAAGTCAGCTGCATCAATTACTTTTAAAAAACTTACTGTAAAGTATTGAAGTAAGCCTTAAGCTCCTGACGATCACACTTGTGCCAATTTGCCTTGTATCCAAGTAAAACAGTGTTAGGTCGTAATTTGCCTAAGCCAACAAGCTGAAACAAATACAAAAATTACATAAACAGGCATACAAAAAAAAAAGATTAATTTCTCTAATTTTGCACTGTTCTCTGAATAAGAATAAGGCTGAAAAAATAATTTAAAAACCTCCACAGACTTTAAAAAGATAATAATCAACATGGATTTAAAACTCTTCTTAAATGTTAGACCTATTTTATAACATATGAACTACAGTAATTTTCAAAGTCTTATAACATATCAATTTGCACACTTACAGAGGCACAGTCCCTGGACCAATTATGTGCTAGTGTGGTCTTTTGCCTATTGTAAAAATGTTGATAATTACCTGAAACAAGTTTCTAGCTCCTTCTTCTAAGTTATTTCCTTCAACCACTGAATAGAATGCACGAATCTTGTGACGCTGAAGCCATCTGTAGGCTTGCCTGATAAGTGAATTTCGTACACGTTGTGTCTGAGGGCCCTGCAAGTAAAGAAAATAGGAAAGGTAATTTGGAGGGAAGGATGGGTAGGGGTCATCATAAGAAAGGATGGAGTAAAAGAGATTTTGTGTGCAAGGGGCTTGGACATACAGCAGGGATGTATGAAAGTATTAGAAAGGAGTGAGTGGAGATGAATGGTTTTTGGAACTTGACGAGCTGTTGGAGTGTGAGTAGGGCAACATTTTGTGAAGGGATTCAGGGAAACTGGTTAGCCAGACTTGAATCCTGGAGGTGGGAAATACAATGCCTGCACTTTAAAGGAAGGGTTTGGGGTATTTGCTGTTTGGAGTGATATCTGAACTGTCGTAGCTGTGCCCCTCTGGCAAGACAGTGATAGTGTGAATGATGGAGAAAGTGTTTCTTTTTTAGGTCACCCTGTCTTGGTGGGAGACGACCAGTTTCTTAAAAAAAAAAAAAATTCCCCATCCTAGAGGAAGAAGAAAAAAGTAACCATCCTTAAACAGATCAGTAAACTAGTTAAATGCCACTACCAAATGATTCTGTCTCCCTTCCCTTTAGCACTTCTCTGTGATTAGTTAATGGTCCAAGTCGGACTGAAACATTGTCATAAGTTGAAGTCTCCTAAGTGTGGGTTACTTAAGTATAGGTCAAATGCTCTAGGGAATGGGGGCCTCATGTGTAAGACCAATGTCATCATAAATTCTCTCATTTCTCTTGGCAAACAAAATATCACCTTAAAGTGACATGAAGGACCACTTGTAGCATATTCTATAAAGCATTTGATGAGAATTAATGCCCAACTGGAATATTTACTGACCGACAGAAATCCTTTGACACTGTTGATTATAACAACCTCCTCTAAAAGAGATTATGGTCAATAACATCCACCTAAGAGTAGGAATGACTCAGAGATCACTACTACTACTATTATATCAACTCTTGCTTAAATATTAGGCTCCAACAAGTAAATATAAATGACACTGTTCAACTCTATTAAATAAATATTGTCTCCTAAGGCAGCAATCTAGGCCCTCTCTTCTTTTTCTTCCATATAAATGACCTACCAAATGCCACCCAAAAATTCAAACTAATACTCTTTGCTGATGACACTATTTTTGTCTCTGCAAATCCCAACAATATTGCCATAAATAAAACAATAAATGATTAACTATAAAGTATCCATGCATGAATGTCAGCCAACAAACTTGCACTTAGTTTGGAAAAGATCTACTACATGTTTCACAATAAAATGTCCATCCAACCAAATAAACATCAAAATGGAGATTACAAGGGAACACAGAAAAAAGCAAGGTGATGAGGGTAACAAACGAGCAGATATCAGATTAGAAGAAGGGAGCAGGGAGGAAATGAATGTGTTCAGATATTTTGGAGTGGACTTGTCGGTGGATGGATATATGAATAACGAGGAGAAATACAGAACTGATATATAAAAAAGGTGGGTAGTGGATTGAGGCATCTGTGGAAACATTATCCATGGAGGCAAAAAGGGGAATGTATGAGAGTATAGTAGTACCAACACTCTTACATGGATGTGAAGCAAGGGCTGTGAATGTTGCAGCAAGGAGAAGGCTGAAGGCAGTGGAGATGTCCTGTCTGAGGGCAATGTGTGGTGTAAATATTATGTAGAAAATTTGTAGCTTGGAAATTAGAAGGTGCGAGGCTACTTAAAGTATTAGGCAGAAGGCTTAGCAGGGGTTGTTGAGGTGGTTTGGACATTCTGAGAGGGTGGAAAAGAAGAGGATGATTTGAAGCAGCAGATGTTGCAAGTGTATGGAGTAAGTGGTAAGTTACCAAATGCTTAAAGAGCTTTTATGAGGATAGTAAAGCTCAGGTTAGGGTGTGTAGGAGAGAGGGAGATTATTTTCCAGTAAAAGTAGGCCTTAGACAGGGATGTGTAATGTCACCATGGCTGTTTAACATATTTATAGATGCAGTAGTAAAAGAAGTAAATGCATGAAACAAAATAGACTTACTCTCCTTAACTGTAATCCTTTCAAACACTAAATGACTGTAAACATGAAATTCCTAAAATTGTTATTGCCTTCTTAATCTTAAGTTAGTCTTAAGTTTGCCTGTAATACTCTGCTATATAGAGGCTTTCAACTTTGTAAAATCATTGTAGTATACCAAAATAAAACCATTCCCACTACTAAATTATACTAATTGTAATACTATTTTTTTTGCTACCTCACTATTATGAATCTTATTATCATAAAATTCCTGATTACCTAACTTTTGTAATAATGTGAACTGAATAGTATTAAAATGTACCACTCCATAACTGGTATAAATATAGAATAATCAGCAAGAATCAGGATTAGTCTGCCCGAAATGCCTAGGCATGCTAGTGGCTTTCTTTGTACTTTATATTTTGTAATATTAAACCTCACATTGTAAACTTTACAAAAATATAAAAATTTAGAATTTTGAACATTCATTTAAGCATACCGGTGATTTAATCAATAAAATTATGTCAATAAATATGAATAAAAAAATGGAGAGTTGTGATAATTTTAACACTGTTCAATATACACACAGAATGGAAGATAAAATATTGTGAAATGTATCATTTGTAGTGATTATGACACAGTATATATAGTTAAGAGTCTGAGGTGCTGACTAAACTTTCAATATGAATGCTGCACCTGCTGACCACTGACTGGTAACTAGGCATGCCATTAATTAAAATGTTGTAAACTTAACCCGTAAACGGTACAAACGTATATATCCGTTCTTACTGCTAGTGCCCCAAACGTGGCACTATGTAAACATCTATACTCTGTTATTCTTGAGAAAATCATCATGGTGAAATATTTAACCCTTTCAGGGTCCACAGGCCCTCTCAGAGACTTGTTCTCAGGGTCCCCCAAATTTCAAAAAAAAAAAAAAAAAAAAAAATTATTATTTTTTCTTATAAAAAGATAGAGAATCTTTTCCCAATCATAATGACACCAAAAGTATGAAATTTGATGGAAAACTTACGGAATTATGCTCTCGCGAAGTTTGTGGTCTCGACGATGTTTACGCATCGGCGATTTTGCCCACTTTGAGCCCTATTTTTGGCCAATTCCAATGTACTAGTCAACAAAAATCATAGTTAATTTGCTAGAACTCCATTTTTTCTATCGAATGAGTACAAGAAACCACCAATTTACCGATTTCAACTATCCAATACAGTGGTCAGAATTTAGCAATTTTGCCAATTTCACACAAATTTCAAAAGATGCCAATTTCCAAATAGGGTTCAGAATAAACACGAAAGACATTCCTGGCACTAAAATAACATTTCCTCTGTTCATTAGTCACATCCCCACACCCCTCTTACATTCGTTTGCTTTCCACTTTGAATTTTTATTCTCACAAAAAATAGAAGATTTACTGTTATGCAGACTACTACATTAGTGTGGAAATGGTATAAATAATATCGGCACACTTGTGAAAGAATATCAGACTCACCAGTTGACGTGTATTGGATGCTTAGCATGATTTGTTTACTTTTGAACTTTGGTAAAAATCGAACATTTCTGCTTATTTGAGCTCAATTTCAAGGTACTTTTCATTGTAAAACCAGTCAAAATTATCTCAATTTCTGTAATATGTCTTCCATTCTACACAATGAGACCAGGAAAACTAGAATACAACAATAAATACCATACGAAAATACAGTGTAAAGTCGCTGTTTTAATCCAAAAACACGGTCAAAGTTTTTTTTTCTCATTATGCACTGCGTGCTGCAGGATTTTTTTTATACTGTGCACACTGACCACATAGACCCATTCTTTCATATGTAGGCCTACCAGCTTTCTCTCACTAGATTTGAAGACGCTAGAATTTATGAGTACTAGTACATCATGGACTCTGGTGCGTAAGCCGTACTAGTTTGGCCAAAACCCTGAAAGGGTTAATAAACTGACGGTGCCTGCTATGCATTCAATATAGTATATGCTCTCTACTATATAAGTATTTTCAATTATATACCTGGATCACATGGCCACATGCAAGTAATGAGATGTTCTTGGTGATACTTTGAGCAAAGTCTAGGAGGGGTGGTCTCGATCCAGGTGAACCAGTGAGTACCAACAACTGCGGACGGAAGTTTTTAACGTGCTCTTCAACTGTGTTCAGGTCCAGAGTTGTCTTGAGAGCAGAGACGTATGTCTGTGCTTGAGTAGATGATCCCCAGTTCACATCTATTGAGAGAACAAGGAAGATTTCATTTATGTATTACCATAAATATTTATTTACAGTACAATATCTGAAAAATCTTTATATAAACAGGATTTTATCAAATATCCCAATGTTATTTATGATGTTAGTGAGACTAACCTGGATTTCTGTAGGATACAAAAAGATATAGTGCAAGGACACACAGGAAGGTGATGAGAGCAGTGACCCAGTCCACTAAAAACATTACTGCCAAGCAGAGAATACCACCAAGTAGACTCACCCACAAACTGTAATACTGAAAAAAACATATTGATAAAGTCAGAGAATTAAGAGAAGTTTTTAGTAGGGTTATTACTGAAAGAATTAGAGGTAAGACAGAAAGCAGAACTGCAGATGAACAAGGAGGCTTTAGAATGGGTAGGGGATGTGAAGATCAAGTGTTTACATTGAAGCATATATGTCTTTTGTTTTTTTTTTAAATTATGGGGAATCAAATTCAAAATGGGAATTGACACAGTTACTTTTTGCTGATGATACTGTGCTTATGGGAGATTCTAAAGAAAAATTGCAAAGGTTAGTGGATGAGTTTGGGAATGTGTGTAAAGGTAGAAAGTTGAAAGTGAACATAGAAAAGAGTAAGGTGATGAGGGTGTCAAATGATTTAGATAAAGAAAAATTGGATATCAAATTGGGGAGGAGGAGTATGGAAGAAGTGAATGTTTTCAGATACTTGGGAGTTGACGTGTCGGCGGATGGATTTATGAAGGATGAGGTTAATCATAGAATTGATGAGGGAAAAAAGGTGAGTGGTGCGTTGAGGTATATGTGGAGTCAAAAAACGTTATCTATGGAGGCAAAGAAGGGAATGTATGAAAGTATAGTAGTACCAACACTCTTATATGGGTGTGAAGCTTGGGTGGTAAATGCAGCAGCGAGGAGACGGTTGGAGGCAGCGGAGATGTCCTGTTTAAGGGCAATGTGTGGTGTAAATATTATGCAGAAAATTCGGAGTGTGGAAATTAGGAGAAGGTGTGGAGTTAATAAAAGTATTAGTCAGAGGGCAGAAGAGGGGTTGTTGAGGTGGTTTGGTCATTTAGAGAGAATGGATCACAGTAGAATGACATGGAAAGCATATAAATCTATAGGGGAAGGAAGGCGGGGTAGGGGTCGTCCTCGAAAGGGTTGGAGAGAGGGGGTAAAGGAGGTTTTGTGGGTAAGGGGCTTGGACTTCCAGCAAGCGTGCGTGAGCGTGTTAGATAGGAGTGAATGGAGACGAATGGTACTTGGGACCTGACGATCTGTTGGAGTGTGAGCAGGGTAATATTTAGTGAAGGGATTCAGGGAAACCGGTTATTTTCATATAGTCGGACTTGAGTCCTGGAAATGGGAAGTACAATGCCTGCACTTTAAAGGAGGGGTTTGGGATATTGGCAGTTTGGAGGGATATGTTGTGTATCTTTATATGTTTATGCTTCTAGACTGTTGTATTCTGAGCACCTCTGCAAAAACAGTGATAATGTGCGAGTGTGGTGAAAGTGTTGAATGATGATGAAAGTATTT
Source organism: Cherax quadricarinatus (assembly GCF_038502225.1). Lineage (NCBI taxonomy): Eukaryota > Metazoa > Arthropoda > Malacostraca > Decapoda > Parastacidae > Cherax > Cherax quadricarinatus. The sequence continues at coordinate 21,684,210 of NC_091299.1, forward strand.
TCTTTTTGGGGATTTTCTTTCTTTTTTGGGTCACCCTGCCTCGGTGGGAGACGGCCGAATTTTTGAAAAAAAAAAAAAAAAAAAAAATGTCTTTTGTCTGTCTCATAAATATGCAAGATTACAGGTACGTCTTGCTACTTCTACTTACACTTAGGTCACACTACACATACATGTACACGTTTATTTATACACACTCATCTGAGTTTTCTTTGATTTTATCTTAATAGTTCTTGGTCTTATTACTTTTCCTTTTATATCCATGGGGAAGTGGAATAAGAATCTTTCCTCCGTAAGCCATGCGTGTTGTAAAAGTCAACTAAAATGCCGGGAACAATGGGCTAGTAACCCCTTTTCCTGTAAAGATTACTAAAAAGAATAAGAAGAAGAAAATTGTCAAAGTGGGAAGTCTGAATGTGCGTGGATGTTGTGCAAATGATAAGAAAGAGATGATTGTGGATGTTATGAATGAGAAGAAACTGGATGTCCTGGCTTTAAGTGAAACAAAGCTGAACGGGGTGGGAGAGTTTCAATGGAGAGGAATAAATGGGATTAGGTCAGGGGTTTCAAATAGAGTTAGAGCTAAAGAAAGAGTAGCAATAATGTTGAAGGATAAGCTATGGCAGGAAAAGAGGGACTACAAATGCATAAATTCAAGGATTATGTGGAGTAAAATAAAGATTGGATGTGAAAAGTGGGTTATAGTAAGCGTGTATGCACCTGGAGAAGAAAGAAGTGTAGAGGAGAGAGAGAGATTCTGGGAAATGTTGAGTGAATGCGTGGGGAGTTTTGAATCAAGTGTGAGAGTAATGGTGGTTGGGGATTTCAATGCTAAAGTGGGTAAAAATGTTATGGAGGGAGTAGTAGGTAAATTTGGGGTGCCAGGGGTAAATGTAAATGGGGAGCCTTTAATTGAGCTATGTGTAGAAAGAAATTTGGTAATAAGTAATACATATTTTATGAAAAAGAGGATAAATAAATATACAAGGTATGATGTAGCACGTAATGAAAGTAGTTTGTTAGATTATGTATTGGTGGATAAAAGGTTGATGGGTAGGCTCCAGGATGTACATGTTTATAGAGGGGCAACTGATATGTCAGATCATTATTTAGTTGTAGCTACAGTTAGAGTAAGAGGTAGATGGGAAAAGAGGAAGGTGGCAACAACAAGTAAGAGGGAGGTGAAAGTGTATAAACTAAGGGAGGAGGAAGTTCGGGCGAGATATAAGCGACTATTGGCAGTGCAAAGATGAGTAGTGGGGGGATTGAAGAGGGTTGGAATAGTTTTAAAAATGCAGTATTAGAATGTGGGGCAGAAGTTTGTGGTTATAGGAGGGTGGGGGCAGGAGAAAAGAGGAGTGATTGGTGGAATGATGAAGTAAAGGGTGTGATAAAAGAGAAAAAGGTAGCTTACGAGAGGTTTTTACAAAGCAGAAGTGTTATAAGAAGAGCAGAGTATATGGAGAGTAAAAGAAATGTGAAGAGAGTGGTGAGAGAGTGCAAAAGGAGAGCAGATGAAAGAGTGGGAGAGGCACTGTCAAGAAATTTTAATGAAAATAAGAAAAAATTTTGGAGTGAGTTAAACAAGTTAAGAAAGCCTAGGGAAAGTATGGATTTGTCCATTAAAAACAGAGTAGGGGAGTTAGTAGATGGGGAGAGGGAGGTATTAGGTAGATGGCGAGAATATTTTGAGGAACTTTTAAATGTTGAGGAAGAAAGGGAGGCGGTAATTTCATGCACTGGCCAGGGAGGTATACCATCTTTTAGGAGTGAAGAAGAGCAGAATGTAAGTGTGGTGGAGGTACGTGAGGCATTACGTAGAATGAAAGGGGGTAAAGCAGCTGGAACTGATGGGATCATGACAGAAATGTTAAATGCAGGGGGGGATATAGTGTTGGAGTGGTTGGTACTTTTGTTTAATAAATGTATGAAAGAGGGGAAGGTACCTAGGGATTGGCGGAGAGCATGTATAGTCCCTTTATATAAAGGGAAAGGGGACAAAAGAGATTGTAAAAATTATAGAGGAATAAGTTTACTGAGTATACCAGGAAAAGTATACAGTAGAGTTATAATTGAAAGAATTAGAGGTAAGACAGAATGTAGAATTGCGGATGAGCAAGGAGGCTTCAGAGTGGGTAGGGGATGTGTAGATCAAGTGTTTACATTGAAGCATATATGTGAACAGTATTTAGATAAAGGTAGGGAAGTTTTTATTGCATTTATGGATTTAGAAAAGGCATATGATAGAGTGGATAGAGGAGCAATGTGGCAGATGTTGCAAGTTTATGGAATAGGTGGTAAGTTATTAACCCTTTCAGGGTCCAAGGCCAAAATCTGAAGTCACGCACCAGTGTCCAAGAATTTAAAAAAAAAAAATTTGTTATTTTTTCTTATGAAATCGTAGAGAATCTTTTTGTGAAGGTAATAAAACAAAAAGTACGAAATTTGGTGGAAAATTGACGAAATTATGCTCTCGCGAATTTTGATGTGTCAGCGATATTTATGAATTGGCGATTTTGCCGACTTTGACTCCCATTTTAGGCCAATTACATTATTCCAATCAACCAAATTCTTAGCTATTTCACTAGTATTACTTCTATTCTATCGATTGAGCACAAGAAATCGCCAAGTCAACTGTTTCAACTACAAAATAAAGTGATCAGAAATTGTTAATTTGGCCAATTTAACACAAAGTTCAAAATATTCCAATTTCAAAATAGGCTCCAGAATAAACAATGTAGGTATTCCTGGAACTAAACTAACATTTCCTCTGTTCATTAGTTACATTTTGAGGCTTTACAAATAAATTCCATTTTGATTTTTTATTCACATAATGAATTTTTATTCACACCAAAAAATAGAAGATTTACTGTTATGCAATACTGTAATAATTGTATAAATATCATCACCATATTTGTGAATGTATATTAGACCCACCAGCTGACGTGTATTAGATGTGTGAGGTCGTTTGTTTACTCTTGAATATCGGCAAAAATTTAACATTTCCGCTACTTTGAGCTCAGTTTCAAGCCATTTCCAGTGCTAAAACCAATCAAAATCATCTCTATTTCTGTAATATGTCTTCCATTCTATCAAATGAGACCAAGAAATCGCAAATACAACTATAAAAAACATACGAAAAAACACTGCAAAGTCGCTGTTTTAATCGAAAAATCATGATTTCAGTTTTTTTCTCTCATTATACACAGTGTGCTGCAGGATCTGTTTTATGTGGTGCACATATACCACAAAGATGTATTCTCTCATATCTAGGCCCAAATGTACCACTCACAGTTTATCAGAGTGAGCTGAGCTCATGGCATAGATCTACGGTTTGGACACTCACCGTAAAGCCGTAGATCTACAGGACGGACCCTGAAAGGGTTAAATGCTGTAAAGAGCTTTTATGAGGATAGTGAGGCTCAGGTTAGGGTGAGTAGAAGAGAGGGAGAATACTTCCCGGTAAAAGTAGGTCTTAGACAGGGATGTGTAATGTCACCATGGTTGTTTAATATATTTATAGATGGGGTTGTAAAAGTAAATGCTAGGGTGTTCGGGAGAGGGGTGGGATTAAATTATGGGGAATCAAATTCAAAATGGGAATTGACACAGTTACTTTTTGCAGATGATACTGTGCTTATGGGAGATTCTAAAGAAAAATTGCAAAGGTTAGTGGATGAGTTTGAGAATGTGTGTAAAGGTAGAAAGTTGAAAGTGAACATAGAAAAGAGTAAGGTGATGAGGGTATCAAATGATTTAGATGAAGAAAAATTGGATATCAAATTGGGGAGGAGGAGTATGGAAGAAGTGAATGTTTTCAGATACTTGGGAGTTGACGTGTCGGCGGATGGATTTATGAAGGATGAGGTTAATCATAGAATTGATGAGGGAAAAAAGGTGAGTGGTGCGTTGAGGTATATGTGGAGTAAAAAAACGTTATCTATGGAGGCAAAGAAGGGAATGTATGAAAGTATAGTAGTACCAACACTCTTATATGGATGTGAAGCTTGGGTGGTAAATGCAGCAGTGAGGAGACGGTTGGAGGCAGTGGAGATGTCCTGTCTAAGGGCAATGTGTGGTGTAAATATTATGCAGAAAATTCGGAGTGTGGAAATTAGGAGAAGGTGTGGAGTTAATAAAAGCATTAGTCAGAGGGCAGAAGAGGGGTTGTTGAGGTGGTTTGGTCATTTAGAGAGAATGGATCAAAGTAGAATGACATGGAAAGCATATAAATCTATAGGGGAAGGAAAGAGGGGTAGGGGTCGTCCTCGAAAGGGTTGGAAAGAGGGGGTAAAGGAGGTTTTGTGGGCGAGGGGCTTGGACTTCCAGCAAGCGTGCATGAGCGTGTTAGATAGGAGTGAATGGAGACGAATGATACTTGGGACCTGACGATCTGTTGGAGTGTGAGCAGGGTAATATTTAGTGAAGGGATTCAGGGAAACCGGTTATTTTCATATAGTCGGACTTGAGTCCTGGAAATGGGAAGTACAATGCCTGCACTTTAAAGGAGGGGTTTGGGATATTGGCAGTTTGGAGGGATATGTTGTGTATCTTTATACGTATATGCTTCTAAACTGTTGTATTCTGAGCACCTCTGCAAAAGCAGTGATAATGTGTGAGTGTGGTGAAAGTGTTGAATGATGATGAAAGTATTTTCTTTTTGGGGATTTTCTTTCTTTTTTGGGTCACCCTGCCTCGGTGGGAGACGACCGACTTGTTGAAAAAAAAAAAAAAAAAATTTAGATAAAGCCTAGGTAGTAGGTTGGTAGACAGCAACTGCCCAGGGAGGTACTCCCGTCCTGCCAAGTGAATGTAAAACGGAAGCCTGTAATTGTTTTACATGATGGCAGGATTGCTGGTGTCCCTTTTTCTGTCTCATAAACATGCAAGATTTCAGGTACATCTTGCTACTTCTACTTACACTTAGGTCACACTACACATACATGTACAAGCATATACAGTGGACCCCCGCCTTACGATATAATTTCATTCCAGAAGTATGTTCAGGTGCCGTTACCGAATGAATTTGATCCCATAAGGAATATTGTGAATTAGATTAGTCCGTTTCAGATCCCCAAAAATACACGTACAAAAGCACTTACATAAATACACTTACATAACTTGTCGCATTGGAAGCTGATCGTAAGGCGGGAGTCCACTGTATATACGTACCCCTCTGGGTTTTCTTTTATTTTCTTTCTAGTTCTTGTTCTTGTTTATTTCCTCTTATTTCCATGGGGAAGTGGAACAGAATTCTTCCTCAGTAAACTATGCGTGTCGTAAGAAGCGACTAAAATGCCAGGAGCAAGGGGCTAGTAACCCCTTCTCCTGTATATATTACTAAATTTAAAAGGAGAAACTTTCGTTTGTCCTTTTGGGCCACCCCACCTCAGTGGGATATGGCTGGTGCATTGAAAGAAAGATTTAAATAAAGGTAGGGATGCTTTCATTGCATTCATGGATTTAGAAAAGGCATATAATGGTGTGGACAGTGGAGCAATGAGTGTGGAATAGATAGTAAGTTACTAAATGCTGCAAAGAGCTTTTATGAGGACAGTGAGGCTCGGGTTAGGGTGTGTAGGAAAGAGGGAGATGACTTTCCAGTAAAAGTAGGTCTTAGACAGGGATGTGTAATGTCACCATTGTTGTTTAACATATTTATAGACGTAGTAGTAAAAGAAGGAAATACTAGGGTGTTGGGGAGAGGGGTAGGTTTAAATTATGGGAGATCAAATACAAAAGGGGAGTTGACACAGTTACTTTTTGCTGATGATACTGTGTTCCTGGGAGATTCTAAGGAAAAGTTGCAAAGGTTAGTGGACAAGTTTGGTAGGGTGTATAAAGGTAGAAAATTGAAAGTGAACATAGATAAGAGTAAGGTGATGAGGGTATCAAACAATTTAGATATAAAAAAATTAGATATCACATTTTAGAGAGGGAGTATGGAAGAAATGAATGCTTTCAGATATTTGGGAGTTGACTTGTCAGCAGATGGGTTTATGAAGGATGAGGTTAATCATAGAATTGATGAAAGAAAAAAGGTGAGTGGTGCACTGAGGTATCTGTGGAGACAAAAAACATTATCAATGGAGGCAAAGAAGGGAATGTACGAAAGCATAGTGGCACCAGCACTCCTCGAAAAGGTTGGAGGGAGGGGGTAGATGAGGTTTTGTGGGTGAGGGGCTTGGACTTCCAGCAAGCATGCATGAGTGTGTTAGATAGGAGTGAATGGAGAAGAATGGTTTTTGGGACCTGATGAGCTGTTGGAGTGTGAACAGGGTAATATTTTGTGAAGGGATTCAGGGAAACCAGTTAGCCGGACTTGAGTCCTGGAAATGGGAAGTACAATGCCTGCACTTTAAAGGAGGGGTTTGGGATATTGGTTGTTTGGAGTGACATCTAAACTGTTATATCTGAGTTCCTCCGCAAAGACAGTGATTATGTATGAAAGATGGTGAAAATGTTGAATGATGAAAGTTTCTTTCTTTCTTTCTGGGTTATTCTTTCTTTTTGGGTCACCCTGTCTCGGTGGGAAATGGCAGTGCTAAAAAAAGAATTATAGCTATATTATATCTGTGAATTCCTTACAATGTAAAAAAAGGTATGGAACATGAGCTTACTTAATAATTTACCTTAGTAGAAGAGCACAGGGCATATATGTAGGGTTTGTTCCTAAAACTGTTTTAGAGTAACTGAGACAAAACAGTGGTGTACAATGTCTAATACACAAATGAGTCACAGGAATAATAAAAATTATTTCCTTGACATGTTGTGAAGTGAGCTATAAAACCATGCAAACAGGATCCATATAAGGGGTTTAAAAATCATGTTAAAGTAAAAAGTGGGACCAAGAGCTAGAGCATACACTTTGCCAACCCAAATAGTTAATTACATCACCTTGAAAACCTGAGTGAATGGAGGCATGTTTTCATCTCAAAAACATCAAAACTTTAACACCAGTTTGTATTCCAGTGCCAAGCATAAGATGGAAGATCTACCAAAATACACAATCTTCAGGAGAGGCATCAAACCAATCAAAATAGTGGAAAATCCTCACCAACTAATAATAAAGAATTACAGCATTTTGTTTTAAAGAATGTAAAGCTACTTTCTATGTAGGATATAATGAATGTTTATAGAAATACAAGAGTATCAAACATATGTATCATGAGTATCAAACATCTGTTTATGAATGTTTGTCCCAACTATTATAAGAGGTGAAAACAAACTATCAACCAACCTTGAATCCAGGACGCCAACCAGGAGATTTGATAAGTGATGCATGGAAGCAGGAGAAGTTAATAAGACTGTATGATGCCAGGAAGAAGTTACTCAGCAAAGTTGATACTAAATTCAGGTCACCTGTTGAAAGATTTAATGATGTGACATAATACTGAACAGAATATATGAACAAAGAATTATTCTATTTTTACACAAACTGTTGCATGACTTTAGATTTCAAAATTATTCCTGCAATTTTAGACAAAATGATTAACACTATATATTTCACAAATTCATGTATAATTCAGAGTCAACCTTTGTCTGTTTTATGCAATGCATACAACACAATATAGCCATTTTTTTTTTTTTTTCAACAAGTCGGCCGTCTCCCACCGAGGCAGGGTGACCCAAAAAAAGAAAGAAAATCCCCAAAAAGAAAATACTTTCATCATCATTCAACACTTTCACCACACTCGCACATTATCACTGTTTTTGCAGAGGTGCTCAGAATACAACAGTCTAGAAGCATACACATATAAAGATACACAACATATCCCTCCAAACTGCCAATATCCCAAACCCCTCGTTTAAAGTGCAGGCATTGTACTTCCCATTTCCAGGACTCAAGTCCGACTATATGAAAATAACCGGTTTCCCTGAATCCCTTCACTAAATATTACCCTGCTCACACTCCAACAGATCGTCAGATCCCAAGTACCATTCGTCTCCATTCACTCCTATCTAACACGCTCACGCACGCTTGCTGGAAGTCCAAGCCCCTTGCCCACAAAACCTCCTTTACCCCCTCTCTCCAACCCTTTCGAGGACGACCCCTACCCCGCCTTCCTTCCCCTATAGATTTATATGCTTTCCATGTCATTCTACTTTGATCCATTCTCTCTAAATGACCAAACCACCTCAACAACCCCTCTTCTGCCCTCTGACTAATACTTTTATTAACTCCACACCTTCTCCTAATTTCCACACTCCGAATTTTCTGCATAATATTTACACCACACATTGCCCTTAGACAGGACATCTCCACTGCCTCCAACCGTCTCCTCGCTGCTGCATTTACCACCCAAGCTTCACACCCATATAAGAGTGTTGGTACTACTATACTTTCATACATTCCCTTCTTTGCCTCCATAGATAACGTTTTTTGACTCCACATATACCTCAACGCACCACTCACCTTTTTTCCCCTCATCAATTCTATGATTAACCTCATCCTTCATAAATCCATCCGCCGACACGTCAACTCCCAAGTATCTGAAAACATTCACTTCTTCCATACTCCTCCTCCCCAATTTGATATCCAATTTTTCTTTATCTAAATCATTTGACACCCTCATCACCTTACTCTTTTCTATGTTCACTTTCAACTTTCTACCTTTACACACATTCCCAAACTCATCCACTAACCTTTGCAATTTTTCTTTAGAATCTCCCATAAGCACAGTATCATCAGCAAAAAAGTAACTGTGTCAATTCCCATTTTGAATTTGATTCCCCAAAATTTAATCCCACCCCTCTCCCGAACACCCTAGCATTTACTTCTTTTACAACCCCATCTATAAATATATTAAACAACCATGGTGACATTACACATCCCTGTCTAAGACCTACTTTTACCGGGAAGTAGTCTCCCTCTCTTCTACACACCCTAACCTGAGCCTCACTATCCTCATAAAAACTCTACAGCATTTAATAACTTACCACCTATTCCATATACTTGCAACATCTGCCACATTGCTCCTCTATCCACTCTATCATATGCCTTTTCTAAATCCATAAATGCAATAAAAACTTCCCTATCTTTATCTAAATACTGTTCACATATATGCTTCAATGTAAACACCTGATCTACACATCCCCTACCCACTCTGAAACCTCCTTGCTCATCCGCAATCCTACATTCTGTCTTACCTCTAATTCTTTCAATTATAACCCTACCGTACACTTTTCCTGGTATACTCAGTAAGCTTATTCCTCTATAATTTTTACAGTCTCTTTTGTCCCCTTTCCCTTTATATAAAGGGACTATACATGCTCTCCGCCAATCCCTAGGTACCTTCCCCTCTTTCATACATTTATTAAACAAAAGTACCAACCACTCCAACACTATATCCCCCCCTGCTTTTAACATTTCTGTCATGATCCCATCAGTTCCAGCTGCTTTACCCCCTTTCATTTTACGTAATGCCTCACGTACCTCCCCCACACTTACATTCTGCTCTTCTTCACTCCTAAAAGATGGTATACCTCCCTGACCAGTGCATGAAATTACTGCCTCTGTTTCTTCCTTAACATTTAAAAGTTCCTCAAAATATTCTCGCCATCTACCCAATACCTCCATCTCCCCATCTACTAACTCCCCTACTCTGTTTTTAACTGACAAATCCATATTTTCCCTAGGCTTTCTTAACTTGTTTAACTCACTCCAAAATTTTTTCTTATTTTCATTAAAATTTCTTGACAGTGCCTCTCCCACTCTATCATCTGCTCTCCTTTTGCACTCTCTCACCACTCTCTTTACCTTTCTTTTACTCTCCATATACTCTGCTCTTCTTATAACACTTCTGCTTTGTAAAAACCTCTCATAAGCTACCTTTTTCTCTTTTATCACACCCTTTACTTCATCATTCCACCAATCACTCCTCTTTCCTCCTGCCCCCACCCTCCTATAACCACAAACTTCTGCCCCACATTCTAATACTGCATTTTTAAAACTATTCCAACCCTCTTCAACCCCCCCACTACTCATCTTTGCACTAGCCCACCTTTCTGCCAATAGTCGCTTATATCTCACCCGAACTTCCTCCTCCCTTAGTTTATACACTTTCACCTCCCTCTTACTTGTTGTTGCCACCTTCCTCTTTTCCCATCTACCTCTTACTCTAACTGTAGCTACAACTAAATAATGATCCGATATATCAGTTGCCCCTCTATAAACATGTACATCCTGGAGCCTACCCATCAACCTTTTATCCACCAATACATAATCTAATAAACTACTTTCATTACGTGCTACATCATACCTTGTATATTTATTTATCCTCTTTTTCATAAAATATGTATTACTTATTACCAAATTTCTTTCTACACATAGCTAAATTAAAGGCTCCCCATTTACATTTACCCCTGGCACCCCAAATTTACCTACTACTCCCTCCATAACATTTTTACCCACTTTAGCATTGAAATCCCCAACCACCATTACTCTCACACTTGATTCAAAACTCCCCACGCATTCACTCAACATTTCCCAAAATCTCTCTCTCTCCTCTACACTTCTCTCTTCTCCAGGTGCATACACGCTTATTATAACCCACTTTTCACATCCAATCTTTATTTTACTCCACATAATCCTTGAATTAATACATTTATAGTCCCTCTTTTCCTGCCATAGCTTATCCTTCAACATTATTGCTACTCCTTCTTTAGCTCTAACTCTATTTGAAACCCCTGACCTAATCCCATTTATTCCTCTCCACTGAAACTCTCCCACCCCCTTCAGCTTTGTTTCACTTAAAGCCAGGACATCCAGCTTCTTCTCATTCATAACATCCACAATCATCTCTTTCTTATCATCTGCACAACATCCACGCACATTCAGACTTCCCACTTTGACAATTTTCTTCTTATTCTTTTTAGTAATCTTTACAGGAAAAGGGGTTACTAGCCCATTGTTCCCGGCATTTTAGTTATTTTGTTATCTACATGAAACTATTACAGGGCATAAAAAAAAATCCAAAAAACATTCAACTTGTTTTGTAACCTATCTACCAACAAAAATATAGGTTAAAAATATACATTACCAATTATGATGCATGCTAATGAGATGATAAACACAAGGATGTAACCACGAACAGGATCATTATTTGCACCAGATCCCTTTGAAAATCCATATATGCCAGGATAGAGTTTATCTTTAGCTAAGGCTTGTAAGACACGAGGAGCTCCAACTAGTGAAGCAATAGCTGAGGAGAGGGTGGCAGCAAAGCATCCAATATAGATCAGAGGACCCCAAGCTGACATTAGTTCCATAACCTGATGAATAAAAACAAAATTAAATGAATTATCATGAAAGATTTTATTCTAGCTTAAATAAAAAAGATTATTAATGTTGAGTATTAGGGATGTTTTAGTTCATGTCTATGCACATCTGGAAAAAACAGTTGGAGAATGAATGATGGTGAATGTGTTTCCTTCACTGGGTCACCCTGTTTTGGGTAAGAAATGGCTAATGTGTTCATGGTTTTTAACTCAATGGCTATCTCCAGCAAAGGTAGGTTGGCCCTCTCCTCTTTTTCATTTACATTTATGACCTACCAAATACATCACAACTACTCAAACCCATATTATTTGCAGATGACACAAGATATGTCTTCTCTCACCCAAACCCAGTCTTACTGGCCAACATTGTTAATGCTGAATTGCAGAAAATATCCACCTGGATGATGACTAACAAGCTTACAGTCAATACTGACAAAACCTTCTTCATTCAGTCTGGAAACAGAGCCACAAATGTTCCACTTAACATAGCACTAAACCGATCACCCATCACAAGACACAAAGGGAAAATTCCTAGGAATCCACCTTGACAGTAGCCTTAAATTCCAGACCCATATACAACAAATTTCCAAGAAAATCTCTTAGACAGTAGACATACTATCAAAGATACGGTACTATGTTCCACAATCAGCTCTCCTTGCACTGTATCACTCACTAGTCTCCCCCTATCTCACCTATGGAATTTGTGCATGGAGATCAACAACATCAAATCACCTACGACTACTAATAACCCAGTAAAAGGCTGCAGTCAGATTGATAACAAATTCCCACTTCAGACAACATATTCCACCAATGTTCAAAAGTCTAAAACTACTCACTGTAAAGTACATCCATACTTATTCTTGTGCCTACTAGATACATAGAACACTACACTCAAACAAACTCTTTGCTCAAACTTCTCCTCACCAACCTTAACAGGACGCATGACCATAACACAAGACACAGATCACTTTTTGATGTACCCCGTGTCCACACCACACAATACAAGAACTATGCACATAAAGGGCCCCAAAATTTGGAACTCATTACCAGTAAATACTAAAGTAACCAGGTTTGAACATAAATTCAAGACTTCTCAAAAACCATCTACTCACCCTAAACTAAATATTCAATACTCAATACTGAAATTAAGATCTCCCAAGTACCTAAATCTTAACACTTCAAAATTTAAATACCCAAAGTTCATACATAACTTAATACTACATTGTAGTATAAATACCTGCACAAAACTATACTGCCTTAAACCATACTGTAGCATTCTCATGCTGTAAACTACTTTCACCAACACCCAATATTATTTTCCAATAATATAACTTAAATATTTACTATTGATATACACAACTTACAAAATACCTTCAAATTGTCCCAATGTAATATCCCCAGATTTTAACTTAAGTTAACTTAATGTCTGCTTTAAATAAAAAAAAAAGATATACAACTGAAACAAAATTTGATCTATTTCTCTAGTTTTAAGTAGTCTATAAGCCATTAATTTAGTCTGCCCGTAATGCCGTGGCATGATTGTGGCTCTCTTTGCCTACAGCTCATTATTGCAACTAAAGAATCTCAATGTTAACTTGCAAAGAAATAAAAATTGTATTTCATTATATTGTATAAAGAACAAAACACATTCATCAAGAGATAAATTAAATTTTCTAACCCAGGGAGAATAAGTGGGAATAGTTTTAAATTAAGAAAGAAGAGGTGCCAAAATGGTACAGGATGTCTACAAATTTCACTTGTGATTTCCATTTTTTTACAACAAAATAATAATACATGTATATGAAAACAAAGTTTTCCGCATACGACAGTCAAACTAAGAGTTTTATACAGCTTCATGCTTGTCTAATCTAGGCAACCTCAACATGTATGGTTCTTGTGGCCAGTAATATTTAATAAATATTTCAGTTTATTCCACGTCCTGGCAACAACCATTTGGGGAGGTACTACCGTCCTACCAAGTGAGTGTAAAAAGGAAGCCTGTATTTGTTTTAAATGATGGTAGGATTGCTGGTGTCTTTTTTTCTGTCTCATAAACATGCAAGATTTCAGGTATGTCTTGCTACTTCTACTTACACTTAGGTCACACTACACATACATGTACAAGCATATATATACACACCCCTCTGGGTTTTCTTCTATTTTCTTTCTAGTTCTTATTCTTGTTTATTTCCCCTTATCTCCACGGGGAAGTGGAACAGAATTCTTCCTCCGTAAGCCATGCGTGTTGTAAGAGGCGACTAAAATGCCGGGAGCAAGGGGCTAGTAACCTCACTTCCTGTATATATTACTAAATGTAAAAGGAGAAACTTTCGTTTTCCTTTTGGGCCACCCCGCCTCGGTGGGATACAGCCGGTGTGTTGAAAGAAAGATGTAGTTCTTGTTCTTATTGCTTTTCATTTCATATCCATGGGGAAGTGGAATAAGAATCTTTCCTCCATAAGCCATGCGTTTTGTAAAAGTCAACTAAAATGCCAAAAACAATGGGCTAGTAACCCCTTTTCCCGTATAGTTTGCTAAAAAGAAAAAGAAGAAAACCGTCAAAGTGGGATGTTTGAATGTGCATGGATGTTGTGCGAATGATGAGAAAGAGATGATTGTGGATGTTATGAATGAGAAGAATCTGGATGTCCTGACTAAGTGAAACAAAGCTGAAGGGGATGGGAGTTTTTCAGTGGGGAGAAATAAATGGGATTAGGTTAGGGGTTTCAAATAGTTAGAAATAAAGAAGGAGTAGCAACAATGTTGAAGGATAAGTTATGGCAGGAAAAGAAGGAATATGAATGTATAAATTCAAGGATTATATGGTGTAAAATAAGGGTTGTGTGTGAAAAATGGGTTACAGTAAGTGTTTATACACCTGGAGAAGAGAGAGGTGTAGAGGAGAGAGAGAGATTTTGGGAAATGTTGAGCGAGTGCATGGGGAATTTTGAATCAAGTGAGAGAGTACTTGTGGTTGGGGATCTCAATGCTAAAGTGGGTAAAAATGTTGTGGGGGGGGGGGGGGGAGAGGTAGGTAAATTTGGGGTGCCAGGGGTAAATAAAAATGGGGAGCCTTTAATTGAGCTATGTGTAGAAAGAGGTTTGGTAATAAGTAATACATATTTTATGAAACAGAGGATAAATAATGAAAGTAGTTTGTTAGATTATATATTGGTGGATGAAAGGTTGATGGGTAGGCTTCAGGATGTACATGTTTACAGAGGGGAAATGGATATATCAGATCATTATTTAGTTGTAGCTACAGTTAGAGGAAGAGGAAGACCGGACGAAAGGAAAATGGCAACAGCATGTAAGAAAGAGGTGAAAGTTTATAAACTAAGGGAAGAGAAAGTTAGGGTGAGATATAAGCAACTATTGGCAAAAAGGTGGGCTAATGCAAGTATGAATATAGTGGGAGGGGAAGGGGGGGGGGTTGTACAGGGTTGGGATAGTTTTAAAAATACAGTATTAGAATGTGGGAAAGAAGTTTGTGGCTAAAGGAGGGTGGGTGCAGGAGGAAAGACGGTGAATGGTGGAATGAAGTAAAGGGTGTGATAAAAGAGAAAAAGGTAGCTTATGAGAGGTTTTTACCAAGCAGAAGTGTTGTAAGAAGAGCAGAGTATATGACTAAGTGAAACAAAGCTGAAGGGGATGGGAGTTTTTCAGTGGGGAGAAATAAATGGGATTAGGTTAGGGGTTTCAAATAGTTAGAAATAAAGAAGGAGTAGCAACAATGTTGAAGGATAAGTTATGGCAGGAAAAGAAGGAATATGAATGTATAAATTCAAGGATTATATGGTGTAAAATAAGGGTTGTGTGTGAAAAATGGGTTACAGTAAGTGTTTATACACCTGGAGAAGAGAGAGGTGTAGAGGAGAGAGAGAGATTTTGGGAAATGTTGAGCGAGTGCATGGGGAATTTTGAATCAAGTGAGAGAGTACTTGTGGTTGGGGATCTCAATGCTAAAGTGGGTAAAAATGTTGTGGGGGGGGGGGGGAGAGGTAGGTAAATTTGGGGTGCCAGGGGTAAATAAAAATGGGGAGCCTTTAATTGAGCTATGTGTAGAAAGAGGTTTGGTAATAAGTAATACATATTTTATGAAACAGAGGATAAATAATGAAAGTAGTTTGTTAGATTATATATTGGTGGATGAAAGGTTGATGGGTAGGCTTCAGGATGTACATGTTTACAGAGGGGAAATGGATATATCAGATCATTATTTAGTTGTAGCTACAGTTAGAGTAGGAGGTAGATGGGACGAAAGGAAAATGGCAACAGCAAGCAAGAGAGAGGTGAAAGTGTATAAACTAAGGGAGGAGGAAGTTAGGGTGAGATATAAGCAACTATTGGCAGAAAGGTGGGCTAATGCAAGTATGAATATAGTGGGAGGGGAAGGGGGGGGGTTGTACAGGGTTGGGATAGTTTTAAAAATGCAGTATTAGAATGTGGGAAAGAAGTTTGTGGCTAAAGGAGGGTGGGTGCAGGAGGAAAGACGGTGAATGGTGGAATGAAGTAAAGGGTGTGATAAAAGAGAAAAAGGTAGCTTATGAGAGGTTTTTACCAAGCAGAAGTGTTGTAAGAAGAGCAGAGTATATGGAGAATAAAAGAAAGGTGAAGAGAGTGGTGAGAGAATGCAAAAAGGAGAGCAGATAAAAGAGTGGGAGAGGCACTGGCAAGAAATTCTGCTGAAAATAAGAAATAATTTTGGAGTGAGATAAACAAGTTAAGAAAGCCTAAGGAATGAATGGATTTGTCAGTTAAAAACAGAGTAGGGGAGTTAATAGATGGGGAGCTGGAGGTAATGGGTAGATGGTGGGATTATTTTGAGGAGCTTTTAAATGTCGATGATGAAAAGGAGGCGGTAATTTCATGCACTGGTCAGGGAGGTATACCATCTTTTAGGAGTGAAGAAGAGCACGATGTGAGTGTTTCGAAGGGGATTCCCCTTGTTTGGAAGGGGATTCCCCTTGTTTGGAAGGGGAGTCATCTTCCAAACAATAGTATACCTCCCACCTCTCCCCTCCTCCCGTCTCATCACTCATCAATAAGTCCACAATAAAGATAAATGTCATTTTAGTATTGTTCATTGTGCATGTCTCATTGTTTTCTGTGTACGGAAATGTATATTTCATGTAATAAAAATTATTTTGTTTAATACTTTTGGGTGTCTGGAATGGATTAATTGGATTTCCAATATTTCTTACGGGGAAAATTAATTCGGCTAAAATCCAAATCAGTTAAAGGCAAGTTCTCTGGAACAGATTAATGCCATTACCCGAGGGTCCACTGTAACTCCAACAACACTGGAGGAGTCAGTTTCGTGCTGTCCTTTTTCCATCGATTAATCACTTAACTTACTTGCTACACTGTTAATGCTAGACTTTATTGCTGGTTGGCACTATAGTCTTTATCAACTCAAGCTGCTTTAGTATCTTACATATCGTAGAATCACTGAATCACTGAAGAAGGCACTTTCTTTCCTCTCTCTTCCTCCTTCACTTTGGTACTCTGCTATGAGTTCTTTCTTGAATTCTATAGTTTTTCTCACCTTCTTTACCAAGGGGCTGGCACTAGTACAATATTTTACGATGTTTTCATGAGTTTTATGATTGTTCATGGTTCAATAGGTTAAGGAAGCAGTATTGCTAGGCTAAGTAAATGCTATTATTACATTTCCCAACTATATTTGTGCACCAAACATTTGCAATTTTTCAACATTCGCAAGGTTCTTGATCCCCCAACCCTCGCGAATGTGAAGGGAGGCCTGTATATAAAATATGCAATAAAACACCAGAAATTTTGGAAAGTTTCCAGACATAATAGATACATGTGCTCATGGAAAATGTAAACAAACCAGGTGGGGTGCACTGTATTAGAAAGACCAGGAGCCGTATAGCAAGTTTTGGTCATAATTTGAAATTATTAGAACGCCATATGGCAAAACGCCATAAAGCGGGGCCCTACTGTATATACACACACCCCTCTGGGGTTTTCTTCTATTTTCTTACTAGTTCCTGTTCTTGTTTATTTCCTCTTATCTCCACGGGGAAGTGGAATGGAATTCTTCTTCTTCCGTAAGCCATGTGTGTCGTAAGAGGTGACTAAAACACCGGGAGCAAGGGGTTAGTAACCCCCTTCTCCTGTATACATTACTAAAGTTAAAAAGAAAAACTTATGTTTTTCTTTTAGGGTCACCCTGCCTCTGTAGGATACAGCCAGTTTGTTGAAAGAAGAAGAAAAAAAGAGGAATGGAAAGGAAATGAAAAACTCCAGAATAATTCTTGATTTCAATTTCTTTCTTTCTTTACTAATTTTTTTTTTTAACAAGTCGGCTGTCTCCCACCGAGGCAGGGTGACCCAAAAAGAAAGAAAATACTTTCATCATCATTCAACACTTTCATCTCACTCACACATAATCACTGTTTTTGCAGAGGTGCTCAGAACACAACATTTAAGAAGCATATACGTATAAAGATAAACAACATATCCCTCCAAACTGCCAATATCCCAAACCCCTCCTTTAGAGTGCAGGCATTGTACTTCCCATTTCCAGGACTCAAGTCCGGCTATATAAAAATAACCAGTTTCCCTGAATCCCTTCATTAAATATTACCCTGCTCACACTCCAACAGCTCGTCAGGTCCCAAATACCATTCGTCTCCATTCACTCCTATCGAACGCGCTCATGCACGCCTGCTGGAAGTCCAAGCCCCTCGCCCACAAAACCTCTCTTACCCCTTCCTTCCAACCTTTTCGAGGACAACCCCTACCCCTCCTTCCTTCCCCTAAAGATTTATACGCTCTCCATGTCATTCTACTTTGATCCATTCTCTCTAAATGACCAAACCACTTCAACAACCCCTCTTCAGCCCTCTGACTAATACTTTTATTAACTCCACACCTTCTCCTAATTTCCACACTCCGAATTTTCTGCATATTTATACCACACACTGCCCTTAGACAGGACATCTCCACTACCTCCAACCGCCTCCTCGCTGCTGCATTCACAACCCAAGCTACACAAACATATAAGAGTGTTGGCACTACTATACTTTCATACATTCCCTTCTTTGCCTCCATAGATAACGTTTTTTGTCTCCACATATACCTCAACGCACCACTCACCTTTTTTCCCTCATCAATTCTATGATTAACCTCATCCTTCATAAATCCATCCGCCGACACGTCAACTCCCAAGTATCTGAAAACATTCACTTCTTCCATACTCCTCCTCCTCAATTTGATAACCAATTTTTCTTTATCTAAATCATTTGATACCCTCATCACCTTACTCTTTTCTATGTTCACTTTCAACTTTCTACCTTTACACACACACACTCCCAAACTCATCCACTAACCTTTGCAATTATTCTTTAGAATCTCCCATAAACACAGTATCATCAGGAAAAAGCAACTGTGTCAATTCCCATTTTGTATTTAATTCCCCATAATTTAATCCCACCCCTCTCCTGAACACCCTAGCATTTACTTCTTTTACAACCCCATCTATAAATATATTAAACAACCATGGTGACATTACACATCCCTGTCTAAGACCTACTTTTACTGGGAAGTAGTCTCCCTCTCTTCTACACACTTTAACCTGAGCCTCACTATCCTCATAAAAACTCTTTACAGCATTTAGTAACTTACCACCTATTCCATATACTTGCAACATCTGCCACATTGCTCCTCTATCCACTCTATCATATGCCTTTTCTAAATCCATAAATGCAATAAAAACTTCCCTACCTTTATCTAAATACTGTTCACATATATGCTTCAATGTAAACACCTGATCTACACATCCCCTACCCACTCTGAAACCTCCTTGCTCATCCGCAATCCTACATTCTGTCTTACCTCTAATTCTTTCAATTATAACCGTACCATACACTTTTGTTAGGTAAGACACATATGCAACAGTTAGGTATCTTTATTTCGAAACGTTTCGCCTACACAGTAGGCTTCTTCATTCGAGTACAGAAAAGTTGATAGTCCAAAACAACTGTTTCGGACTATGGAACAATACTCTTCTCCAGACTGAGGGACTGACCACCTCAAAACTTCAAGGGTGATGGACTGATTACATCGTCTTCAAGTATCTTCTGCTTCTATCAACTTTTCTGTACTCGAATGAAGAAGCCTACTGTGTAGGCGAAACGTTTCGAAATAAAGATACCTAACTGTTGCATATGTGTCTTACCTAACAACCTGTCGGTATTTTATACCGTTTTAATGTTCACCATACACTTTTCCTGGTATACTCAGTAAACTTATTCCTCTACAATTTTTACAATCTCTTTTGTCCCCCTTCCCTTTATATAAAGGGACTATACATGCTCTCTGCCAATCCCTAGGTACCTTCCCCTCTTTCATACATTTATTAAAGAAAAATACCAACCACTCCAACACTATATCCTCCCCTGCTTTTAACATTTCTGTCATGATCCCGTCAGTTCCAGCTGCTTTACCCCCTTTCCTTCTATGTAATGCCTCACACACCTCCCCCACACTCACATCCTGTTTTTCTTCACTCCTAAAAGATGGTATACCTCCCTGGCCAGTGCATGAAATTACCGCTTCCCTACTTTAATAATATGTACAGTATTCACAACAGAGCAATGCTCACCAGATTAGTAAATACATACTGCATTACCCTAAGGAAGAATGAACATAAACACACTATTACTTTAATAAATGCTATACTCACTTGAAAGCTGTTTTGAGTTCCATAGGAACATACTTTTATTCCATTTTCATCTGTATCTCCAGTTTTGCTGCAGGATTCATTGGTGAATACAGGATTCTCCCAGAAGTTTGTAACATTATCCTTATACTCAATGTATATGGAACTATTACCTGAAAATAAAAAAAATACTGTACTCAGTTATCATTATTTTGAATTTCCACATACAAAATCAAGTTGTCCATTTTTATACAGTAAACATAATGGACATTCATTCTGAGACTCTGAAATTTAATATTTCTTGACAAAGGCTGACCTAAAAAGTATGAGCTTATCACACATACACCAAACAGTCACATAAAAAAAAGAGACTAGAAAAAATAAACTCCAAAATTCAATCATAATCACTACCATCCAAAAATGGGGAAAATGCACATTTCTTTATATAAAAAAAATTGTGAACATACCAGATAGGCACAAAACAGCCATATACAATATATAAGTGCTTTTCTTATATAACACATCAGCCTTTTCCCACCAAGGCAGGGAGACCTGAACAAGAAGAAACACTTTCCTAATTATTCACTCCATCACTGTCTTGTCAGAGGAGTGCTGATACTACAGCTCCAAAATTGCAACACATCTCCAACCTTCCTTCAGAGTTCAGGAACTGTACTTCCCAATTACTTTTTAAATTAACTCGTAAACCTAATTTCATTTAGCCTCCCCATCCCTATACCACCTACCAACTAACCAGCATGTCTTTGTATTGCAGTGTATATGTTATGAACCTGTGAATATACAGGGTGTTTCACTCATAGGAGGCCCCCAAGCTGGTACTCCTCTAGTTGCAACCGTCTTGTTTGTATATTATGCCTGTAGTAAAGGATAACTCAGGACCTCCTACTCATAGAAGGCCCCAAGGTATCCTTCCTACTGAGTTATCCTTTACTTGGGGCCTCTTATGAGTGAAACACCTCATATATTTCCCTACTACTGTACTTTTCCTCACTCCCTCCAACCTTAGTCCCAACATTTGTGTTGGCATAACTCATCTTCTGCC
Source organism: Cherax quadricarinatus (assembly GCF_038502225.1). Lineage (NCBI taxonomy): Eukaryota > Metazoa > Arthropoda > Malacostraca > Decapoda > Parastacidae > Cherax > Cherax quadricarinatus. Next base: position 21,705,239 of record NC_091299.1, read on the forward strand.
TGGGTGTCTATTTTCTCTGGACTTGGTACAAGACACAAACTGAAAACCAACCATAGGATTTCATTCAAAATATGCTTATTGTATTTTCCATGCCCAAATATGTTTCATTATTCTTTCTTATGAATGTCAGTTTAGAATTATATCTAAAGACATAATGTTAAAAAATCATGTGTTGCTTTGTTTCAGTGATAGTATAATAGTGACTTTTTACTGAACATAGCAAATTACAGGTAGAAACACGATCACTGCATATAAGTAAATTCACAGAGCAAAACTGCATAAAGCAACAACAGTCTGTATAGAAATTTCAGTTCTCTCAAGCTCATTAAATATTACCTTATTCCCTCACTCAATTTCATGCTCTTGTTCCTGCTCACACATACTCTCTTTCCTGGTAGCTCTCTCATTTGTTTGCTCTTACACAGTCAGTCTCTTAAATAAAGCAATAAAGGGATCAAACACTTGAAGGATAGAGAAATGCCTTCTGAATGCAGCATAAAGGGTTATAAACTATTCCACACTGACAGGATCAACAGGAAGGGTGGTGGAGTGGCGATGTATGTCAGAGATAATTTAACTTGTTGTGTTAGACATGATATAAGAATAGAAACATCGGACACAGAATCTGTTTGGCTACAGTTTCTAGAGGGGTATGAAAATTAATTCTGGGTGTGATATATAGGCCCCCAAACCTTGATAGGGAGTGCAGTAAGCTGCTATGTGACGAAATTCATAAGGCGTCTAGATGTGAAAATGTTGAGTTAATGGGGGAATTTAACTTTAGACAAATTGATTGGAACAATCTGACAGGTAATCTTGAGTCTAGCGACTTTCTTGATACAGTTCAGGATTGCTTTTTTAAAACAGTTTGTGACAGAACCAACTAGAGGAAACAATCTGCTTGACTTGGTTCTTGCCAACAAAGATTCACTAATTAATAATCTTGAGGTTAATGATGAGCTTAGGGGACAGTGATCACAAATCATTTAGTTTCAATATATTATGGAATTACCCAGTACACTGCAATCAAGTCTCTGTCAAAGACTTTCAATTGGCTGATTTCCTGGGGCTGAAAAATTACCTGGGTGGGCTAAATTGGGATGATCTGGCTATGGGTCAGGTAGCTGATGTTGGTTGCCAATAGGAAGTTTTCAGAGCATAGTTCTAGTTGCTCAGTCAACTTTTGTTCCGAGTAGGGAAATTAGATCTAACAAAAATGATCCCAAATGGATGAACAATAGATTAAAACATCTCATAGGCATATCAAAAGAGGGGAAGGGCAGTTAAGAAATCAATATATTCAATTAAAGAGAGAAATAAAAAAAAGGAATAAGAAAAGCAAAAAGGGATTATGAGGCTAAGGTCACAAGGGATTCGAAGACTAACTCAAAAGGGTTTTTCAGGTATACAGAAGTAAGATTAGAGACAAGATAGGCCCACTTAAGAGTAGCTCAGGTCAGATCACTGACAGTGGTAGGGATGTGTGAAATTTTCAATTCTTACTTCCTCTCAGTCTTTACTCAGGAAGATACTAGCGAAATTCCTGAAATAATAAATTATGTAGAACAGGACAATAATAAACTATGCACGATTGCAGTAACTAGTGACATGGTCCTCAGACAAATAGAAAAATTAAAACCTAACAAATCCCCAGGCCCTGATGAACTGTTTGCAAGGGTTTTAAAGGAATATAAAGAGGAACTTTGCAAACCTTTGGCTAATCTTTTCAACATATCACTATAAACTGGCATAGTGCCTGATAAGTGGAAAATGGCAAATGTAATACCTATTTACAAGGCAAGTGACAGGTCCTTAGCTTCGAACTAAAGACCAATAAGCCTTACCTCCATAGTGGAAAAATTTATGGAATCAATAATTGCCAAGGCAATTCGTAGCCATCTTGATAGGCATAAACTGATAAATGAATCTCAACACGGTTTTACTAAGGGGCGTTCCTGTCTTATGAATTTACTAACTTTTTTTGCTAAGGTGTTTGAGGAGGTAGATCATGGTAATGAATACGATATTGCGTATATGGACTTCAATAAGGCTTTTGATAGAGTTCCACATCAGAAACTTTTGAGGAAACTTAAGGTACACGGAATAGGAGGAGAAATTTTTTCCTGGGTAGAGGCGTGGTTGGCAAATAGGCAACAAAGAGTTTGCATAAATAGGGAGAAATCAGAATGGAGGCACATCACAAGTGATGTTCCACAGGAGTCAGTGTTGGGCCCCTTGTTGTTCACAATTTACATAAACGATATAGATAAGGGAATAAATAGCGACATAAGCATATTTGCTGATGACACCAAAATAGGCCATCCACTTCATTCTATTGAGGACATTAGTGCTCTCCAGGATGATTTGAATAGACTGATGCAGTGGTCGGAGAAGTGGCAGATGCAGTTTGATATGGACAAATGCAAAGTGCTAAATGTTGGACAGGACAAAAACCATGCCACTTATAAACTGAATAGTGTAGATCTTAATACTACTGATTGCAAAAAGGATTTACAAGTTCTGGTTAGCAGTAATCTGAAACCAAGACAACAATGCATAAGGGTTCACAATAAAGCTAACAGAATCCTTGGCTTCATATCAAGAAGTATAAATAATAGAAGTCCTCAGGTTGTTCAACTCTATATATCCTTGGTTAGGCCTCAATGGCTTCAGAATGGATATAAATGCATTGGAAAACGTACAGAGGATGACAAAGTTGATCCCATGTATCAGAAATCTTCCCTATGAGGATAGATTGAGGACCCTGAATCTGCACTCTCTAGAAAGGCATTGAATTAGGGGGGATATGACTGAGGTGTATAAATGGAAAACAGGAATAAATAAAGGGGATGTAAATAGCGTGCTGAAAATATCCAGCCAAGACAGGACTCGCAGCAATGGCTTCAAGTTGGAAAAATTCAGATTCAGGAAGGATATAGGAAAGCACTGGTTTGGTAACAGAGTTGTGGATGAGTGGAACAAACTTCCAGGTACTGCCATAGACGCTTAGACGTTGTGTAGTTTTAAAAATAGGTTGGATAAACACATGAGTGGGTGTGGGTGGGTGTGAGTTGGACCTGACTAGCTTGGGCTACCAGGTCTGGTGCCATGCTCCTTTCTTAAGTGGAAGTGACCTGACTAGGTGGTCACTGTTCTAGGCTGGAGGAGTGGCATGGACCTGGTTTGCATGGGTCAGTAGGCCTGTTGCAGTGTTCCTTCTTTCTTATGTTCTTATGAAATATACATTTTCCTACACACATAAAGAAGGATATATGCACAATATATATTGTGCATGTACTGTACTAAATGAAAAATAAATGACACTTACCTTTACTGAAGATGTAGTGATGAGTGATGGGATGGGAAGAGGGGAGATGGAGGTCTATTATTTTTTGGAAGGGGAATTCCCTTCCATAAGGACTTTAGGTAGCAAGTCTTTTTCCGGGGTTACTTTCCTTCAGATATCAGGAGATGCTATCTCCTGATATCTGTTTTTCGTTTATCCACACCAATAACAGTCTCTCAACATCTTCGAGTACTTGTGATCTGTGTTTTGAAAAGATACCTGCACCTTTTGCAACAACAGCTTCCTTGATTGCCTTTTAGTTGGCCAAGATAGTAGTGATGGTTGATTGGGGTTTGTTGTACAACCTGGCCAGCTCGGAGACACGCACTCCACTTTCATACTTTATTATCTCCTTCTTCATTTTGATTGCAATTTTCACCCTTTTTACCACACGGTTGGCACTAGAAGCTTTCTTTGGGCCCATGGTGGCTTATTTAGCAGTTACAAGCACTAAAAACACTAGAATAATACAAAATGTACCGAATGTATGCGTGGAAGCGACCACACGGGCTAGTAAACATTGGCACACTAACTGAAGGCAGGGCAGCTGAGGCGTGCTCAGGCCAGAGGGACGCATGGAAGCATTCTGGATGAATGATGTAAGTAGAGTCAGTAGAATGATGTAAGTTTGTAGGTCAGAAGAAATTTTTTACACTGAGACGCTTCCTAAGTCAATTTTAGTGTTAGATGAGGCCTTTGTAAGTCAAGGGTCCACTGTACTTTGTATATATTCCTAGACAATAGTAAATGACCACACGTCAGTGTGTTTGTGACAATCTAAGTACAATTTCAGTACCAAATATTAGTGTCAGAACAAAGATTGGTTATGAAATGACAAGAACTACTATAAATTGTAATTATCATAACATAAAAATTATATAAAGTAATATAAAAATGAGAAAAAAAGGTATATCGGCAACACTTCTGCAAGTGGCAGGACTCGATGTTGCTGTCAGGTGAGCATTAAGTGCCAACTTCACAGCCTCATATCTTGGTAAGTACTGACCCTAATTTTTTTCATTTTAATCCTATAACACCTAGAAAAATATTCTCTATTTCTATATACTATATAAAAAAAAATTTCAAAATATTCGGGGCATTGGGCGAGAGAACGTATATAACATTGTACAGTGGACCCTCAACCAATGGTGGCATCGACTAATGCCAAAATCTTTGGCGTCAAAAAATTGGCTCTACCAACAGCGAAAAACTCGTCTAAAGGCTTTCGTCCCGAACATGTCCATGCGGCCTGAGCGGACCCAGCCACTCCAAGACTCCATGTACAGCCAGTGTTTACAAGCCATTTCAGTCGGTTCCACGTGCACCTGCAATACATTTTGTATTATTCCAGTGTTTTTAGTGCTTGTAACTGCGAAATAAGCCACCATGGGCTCAAAGAAAGTTTCTAGTGCCAGCCCTGTGATAAAGAAGGAAAGAAACACAATAAAATTCAAGAAAAAACTCATAGCAAAGTACCAAAGTGCAGGAGGAGAGAGAGGGGAGAATGTGCCTCTTGCAGTGATTCACTGATTCTATGATATGTATGATACTAAAGCAGCAGGTATCGATAAAGGCTATAGTGCCAGCCAGCGATGAAGTATAGAATTAACAGTGTAGAAAGTAAGTTAAGCGAGTAAGTGACAGAAAAACGACAAAAAAGTAACTCTCCAATGTAGTTAGATGTGTGTATATCCGCTGAACATACGCTGGCCAGCTATCTTCCCCTACCCTAAACCTCTGCCAGCATCTTCTCCATCAAACTAACTAATTAAACTAACATCTCCTCCAAGGTAAGTGTAAATATAAAAGTGTAAGCATAAAAGTAAATATATTAATTGTAAATATAGAAGAGCCCAATGGAAATACCTAAGTCATTCTGGCTTTTTTGGGTTATCCTAGGTACTTTACACATATGCTGCTATGTATGATAATCTATGTAACTGTATTTGTGTATACCTGAATAAACTTATTTATAAATTAAAATGTAAATATTTCTTATTTATAAATTAAAATGTAAATATTTCTTATTTATAAATTACATACATTGTTTAAGTTTGATGGTGGTGCTGGCAGAAGCCTCCACCACCACCAACACGGCTTCTCTCAGTGGCGGCCCTTAAACCCAACAACAACACTTACACCATTTACTCCTCTCATACATTATGACATATTTTATTCATTCTAGAGTATATATCATGTTTCTATGTTTATTTTTATTCTATTATCACACCGGCCGATTCCCACCAAAGCAGGGTGGCCCGAAAAGAAAAACTTTCACCATCATTCACTCCATCACTGTCTTGCCAGAAGGGTGCTTTACACTACAGTTTTTAAACTGCAACATTAACACCCCTCCTTCAGAGTGCAGGCACTGTACTTCCCATCTCCAGGACTCAAGTCCAGCCTGCCGGTTTCCCTGAACCCCTTCATAAATGTTACTTTGCTCACACTCCAATAGCACGTCAAGTATTAAAAACCATTTGTCTCCATTCACTCCTATCAAACACGCTCACGCGTGCCTGCTGAAAGTCCAAGCCCCTCGCACACAAAACAACCTTTACCCCCTCCCTCCAACCTTTCCTAGGCCGACCCCTACCCCACCTTCCTTCCACTACAGACTGATACACTCTTGAAGTCATTCTGTTTCGCTCCATTCTCTCTACATGTCCGAACCACCTCAACAACCCTTCCTCAGCCCTCTGGACAACAGTTTTGGTAATCCCGCACCTCCTCCTAACTTCCAAACTACGAATTCTCTGCATTATATTCACACCACACATTGCCCTCAGACATGACATCTCCACTGCCTCCAGCCTTCTCCTCGCTGCAACATTCATCACCCATGCTTCACACCCATATAAGAGTGTTGGTAAAACTATACTCTCATACATTCCCCTCTTTGCCTCCAAGGACAAAGTTCTTTGTCTCCACAGACTCCTAAGTGCACCACTCACCCTTTTCCCCTCATCAATTCTATGATTCACCTCATCTTTCATAGACCCATCCGCTGACACGTCCACTCCCAAATATCTGAACACATTCACCTCCTCCATACTCTCTCCCTCCAATCTGATATCCAATCTTTCATCACCTAATCTTTTTGTTATCCTCATAACCTTACTCTTTCCTGTATTCACTTTTAATTTTCTTCTTTTGCATACCCTACCAAATTCATCCACCAATCTCTGCAACTTTTCTATGTTATTAATATTATTTATAATGTCACATTAGATGAATTGTGATTGATAAATAAGCTGTAGAGATGATATCAGCGTCATATTGAAGCATAACAAACTTGTCTTCCTCTTGCCTCCTACGTGTCTATCGTACACCAACAAGTTAATCAATAAAGATAAGTCAATAAAGGTAAGTATGATGTTAAATGTTCATTTATCCATTTTATTGGTGCTTTATATTTATTTGTCATTGTTTTCTCTATGTATATTTATATTTAATCTTCAAAAAAATATTTTTTTGTTAATACTTTTGGCTGTCTGAAACAGATTAATTGGATTTCCATTATTTCTTATGGGGAAAATGAATTCGACTAAAGGCTAGCTCTCTGGAACGGATTAAAGCAGTTGGCTGAGGGTCCACTGTATATATATACACATTTGGACCCATTTAGGGGTTAATGTTCTCTCTCTTTAATGTTCTTTCTCTTTACTGCTCTCTCTAATGCTCTCATTACTGAAATACTTTTCCTAGCAGATGAACTGAACAAAGTAACAGCCTAAAAAACATTACTACCATCGCCACATTCTAGCAGTCATACAAAAAAAAGATAAAGTTAAATGTTTAAATGGATAAAATTAAATGTTGAAATGGATAAAATTAAATGTGGAAATGGGTAAAATTAAATTCAAAAAAACAATTTTCAACAGTACTCTCTGGAAACATTAGCAAGTAAATGCTGCTGCAATGCATCATCCATTATTAAAAAAAAGATACACACCTGAAGCATCTTTCATTACAGCTGCTCCAATGAGTATTGGATAGATGAGGTATGTGCAGAATGTGGTGAAAATGGCACCCAGTGTCCCTTTAGGAATAGCAGAGGCTGGATCCTGTAAGCAATGTTGATCACTGTTATTAATGTTTTTTTTTTTTTTTCAACAAGTCGGTCGTCTCCCACCGAGGCAGGGTGACCCAAAAAAGAAAGAAAATCCCCAAAAAGAAAATACTTTCATCATCATTCAACACTTTCACCACACTCACACACTATCACTGTTTTTGCAGAGGTGCTCAGAATACAACAGTTTAGAAGCATATACGTATAAAGATACACAACATATCCCTCCAAACTGCCAATATTGTTATTATTATTATTAATGTAACTAGACTATATATGGTGAATGGTCAGGCCAAAGATGAGCAGACTAGTGTGATAATCAGTATGTCAGTACTGATGCAGGCAAGTCAAATAGCCATAATAAAAGATCTTTTCAAAAATTTTCTTCTTAGAATTGACAAATATAATTTTTATGAACTAATATGGCGTACAAAATGTAAATTTTTCACCAAAACTGCTTCAGAAAACTAACCTAACCCCTCAAAAATTAATGTTATTTAGCTTAATCTAACATAACCTATCTTAGGTCAGCCTAAATTAAGTTAGCATTATTAAACATCAGTTAAATTTAAGAATTTTTGATGTTCAGATTGATTTTGGCTAAGGAAGCGAAACAATGAATTTACTTGACTTGTTTTAGACATTGCTTGCAATCATGGCTTTATAAACCATGACTGCAACCAATACCTAAAACAAAAGCATAATATACAATCATGGGTACTCAGTTTATATAAAATGGATGGTTTCCTTTTACTTATTTTTTTTTAACACACTGGCTGGGTGACCCACGAAAGAAGGAACACTTTCATCATTAACTCCATCACTGTCTTGCCAGAGGCATGCTGATAATTCAATTCAAAACTGCTGATATCCCCACCAGTCCTTCAGAGTGCAGGTACTGTACTTCTCACCTCTAGGTCTCAAGTCCAGCTAACCACTTTCCTTGAATTCCTTCATAAATGTTACTGTGCTCACACTCCAAAAGTATATCAAGTCATAAAAACCACTTGCCTCCACTCACTCCTATGTAACACAACCCCTTACCTACCTTTCTTCCATTACAGATTTATATACCCTGCAAGTCATCCTGTTTTGTTCTATCCTCTCTAAATGTTCAAACCACCTGAACAACCTATCTTTAGCCCTCTGAATAACACTTTTTAGTAACTCTGCACCTTCTTCTAATCTATTTATTTATTAACACATCGGCCTATTCCCACCAAGGCAGGGTGGCCTGAAAAAGAAAAACTTTCATCATCATTCACTCCATCACTGTCTTGCCAGAGGGGTGCATTACATTACAGTTATAAAACTGCAACATTAACACCCATCCTTCAGTGTGCAAACACTGTGCAAACAGCTCCAGGACTCAAGTCTGGCCTGCCAGTTTCCCTGAATCCCTTCATAAATGTTACTTTGCTCACACTCCAACAGCACGTCAAGTATTAAAAACCATTTGTCTCCATTCAGTCCTATCAAATACGGTCACGCGTATTTGATAGTGAATTCTCTACATAATAGTATTCACATCGCACATTGTCTTCAGACACTACCACTGCCTCCAGCTTGCTCTGTTCTGTAACATTCATAACCCATGCTTCACACCTACATAAGAGCAATGAGAAGGTGTGTAAAGAAAGTTGAAAGTGAACATAGATAAAAGTATGATGATGAGGGTATCAAATGAGTTAAAGAAAAATTGGATATCAGATTGGAGGGAGGGATTATGGAAGAAGTGAATGTGTTCAGATATTTGGGTGTAGATTTGTCAGCAGATGGGTTAATGAAGGACGAGGTTAACCATAGAATTGACGAAGGAAAAAAGGCAAATGGTGTGTTGCGGTATCTGTGAAGACAAAAAACGTTATCCATGGAGGCAAAGAAGGGAATGTACAGTGTAACCTCAAATTTCGAACGTATCGCTTATCGAACTCTTCAAAAATTGGCCGCTTTTTTCGAACCAACTTTGTCCCTATTATCAAACTCGCCCCTTCTTTCGAACTGCCAGGTACCGTACCTGTCCGCCAGCCCACTCTGTCTGTGTCCCCACACAGGCGCCGTGAGCCAGTCTGGCTTTGTTGATGCTTGAGTGAACACTAACCTGTGGTCTCATTCAAACATTTTACAATTAATTCATTGTGTTTAGTGCTTGTGGGACTGTGAAATAAGCTACCATGGGCCCAAATAAACTTGCTAGTGGTACCTCTGCGGTAAAGAAAGTGAGAAAAACCATAGATGTGAAGAAGGAAATAATACAGAAGTATGAGAGTGGTGTGCAACTTGTTGAGCTTGCCAGGATGTACCATCGCTCCTATCCTGGCAAAGAAAGAAGAAATCAAGGAAGCTGATGTTGCAAAAGGTGTTAATATGCTAACCAAAACAAGACCATAGACAATCGATCAGGTTGAGAAGTTGTTGCTGGTGTGGATCAAGGATAAAGAGATGGCAGGTGATAGTGTTTCAGAGACAATTATTAGTGAAAAAGCAAGGAAGTTGCATGCTGATCTGGTAAAGAAAACTCCTGGAACCAGTGCTAATAGTGAATTTAAGGCCAGCAGAGGCTGGTTTGACAAATTTAAGAAGCATAGTGGCATACACAATGTTGTAAGGCATGGTGAGGCAGCAAGTTCAGACAAACGGGCGGCTGAGAAGTTTGTACAGGAGTTTTAGGTTTACGTAGGCACTGAAAAATTCAAACTCCAACAAGTGTTCAGTTGTGATGAAACAGGCCTGTTTTGGAAGGAAATGCCAAAGAGGGCCTACATTACTCAGGAGGAAAATGCACTCCCAGGACACAAGCCTATGAAAGACAGGCTAACTCTTTTATTCTGTGCTAACGTTAGTAGTGATTTTAAAGTGAAGCCTTCATTTGTGTATCATTCAGAAAATCCCAGTGTGTTTAAAGAAAAACAATGTCGTCAAAAATAAATTGTGTGTGTTGTGGAAAGCAAACAATAAGGCATTGGTCACAAGGCAAGTTTTCAAAAAGTGGGTCCATGAAATGTTTGGCACCAGTATAAGAAAATACCTCCTAGACAATAATTTGCCACTCAAGTTCCTCCTGTTAATGGACAATGCTCCTGCACATCCTCCAAACCTGGTAGACCTACTGTCTAGGGACTACAGTTTCATCACAGTGAAGTTCTTGCCTCCTAACACCACTCCTCTCCTCCAGCCCATGGACCAGCAGGTCAATTCTAACTTCAAAAAAATCTATATAAAAGCAATGTTTGAAAAGTGCTTTGAAGTGACCACAGACACTAAGTTGACCCTAAGAGAGTTCTGGAGGAATCACTTCAATATCTACAGCTCCATAAGCCTTATAGGTAAGGCTTGGGAGGGAGTGACTTCCAGGACTCTGAACTCTGCTTGGAGACAATTATGGCCAGATTGTGTCCAAAAGAGGGTTTGAGGCTGACCCTGACCCTGTTGACCCTCTACCTGTTGTGGACTCTATTGTGGCATTGGGGAACACCCTGGGGCTGGAAGTGAGTGGGGAGAATGTGGAAGAGTTGGTGGACAACCACAGGGAAGAGCTAACCACTGAAGAGTTGGAAGAGCTTCATCTGGAACAGCATCAGACCACAGCTCAGGAACTTGCTTCAGAGGAGGAAGAGGGAGTGGAGGAGGTGCCTTCTTCAGTGATTAAGGACATGTGTGCAAAGTGGAATGAGTTGCAAACTTTTGTTGAAAAGTATCACCCTGACCAAGCTGAAACAACACATCTCTGCAACAAGTTCAGTGACAGAACCATGCCCCATTTTAAGGAAATCTTAAAGAGGTGCCAGAAACAGGACTGTGGACAGTTTTTTGTGAGACAGGGATCCAGTGACTCTCAAGATGGTCCTAGTGGCATTAAAAGACAGAGAAGAGAAGTAACCCCAGAGAGGGCTTTACCTGAAGTCCTCATGGAGGGGGATTCTCCTTCCAAACACTAACCCCAACTCCTCTCTCCTCCTCCCTATCTTCCAGATGCCATCACCAATCTTCAATAAAGGTAAGTAAAAATGTTATTTTATATGTTTATTTAAATTTATTAATAATTGTACACTATATTTGTTGTGTGTATGTAAAACTATAATGTAATACTATCCATAAAATGTATTTTTTTGTGAATATTTTTGGGTTTCTGGAACGGATTAATTGTATTTCCATTATTTCTTATGGGAAATATTGCTTTGCCTTTCAAACATTTCAACTTTAGAACTAGCTCCCGTAACGGATTAAGTTCAAAATTTGAGGTTCCACTTTATGAGAGTATAGTGGTACCAACACTCTTATGTGGGTGTGAAGCATGGGTTGGGAATGCTGCAGTGAGGAGGAGGCTGGAGGCAGTGAAGATGTCATGTCTAAGGGCAATGTGTGGTGTAAATATTATGCAGAGAATTTGAAATGTAGAAATAAGGAGTTGTGGAGTTACAAAAAATATTATTCAGATGGCTGAAGAGGGGTTATTGAGGTGGTTTAGTCATTTAGAGAGGAATGAGCAAAATAGAATGACCTGGAGGGTGTATAATTCTGTAGTGGAGGGGAGGAGGGGCAGAGGTCGTCCTAGGAAACGATGGAGGGAGGGGTTTAAAGAGGTTTTGTGTGCAAGGGGCCTGGACATCCAGCAGGCATGTGTGAGCATGTTAGATAGGAGTGAATGGAGACTAATGGTTTTTGGGACATGACGAGCTGTTCAGGTGTGAGCAGGGTAATATTTTGTGAAGGGATTCAGGGAAACCAGTTAGCTGGACTTGAGTCCTGGAGGTAGGAAGTACACTGTCTGCACTTTAAAGGAGGGGTCTGGGATATTGGCTGTTTGGAGTGACATCTAAACTGTCATATCTGGGCAGCTCTGCAAAGACAGTGATTATGTGTGAATGATGGTGAAAGTGTTAAGTGAAACTGCTCTTTTTTTTTGGGGGGAGGGGGGTCCCCTTGCCTCAGTGGAAGACAGCCAGGCATGAAGAGTAACATTAAGACATAAAAAAAATCAATATCATACATTTCCTCAAAATAAGATATATACCTGTGATTGGCCTTCAGATTTCTTCTACTCTCAAAACCCAGCCTGAGGTCAGGTTGCATTGTTGACAATCCAGTCAACCAAGTTGTTGCTAATAGTTTGTCACAGGTAATAACGTAGAACTTAGCCAAACAGATTGTGAAAAGGACTTGGGGATTATGGTAAGCAGCAACCTTAAACCAAGACAGCATTGCCTAAGCGTACGTAATAAAGCAAACAGATTACTGGGATTTATATCTAGAAGTATAAGCAACAGAAGTCCATTGGTTATTTTACAGCTTTATACATCATTAGTAAGGTCTCACCTAGATTATGCAGCTCAGTCCTGGTCTCCATTTTTTTTTTTTTTTTCAACAAGTCGGTCGTCTCCCACCGAGGCAGGGTGACCCAAAAAAAGAAAGAAAATCCCCAAAAAGAAAATACTTCCATCATCATTCAACACTTTCACCACACTCACACACTATCACTGCTTTTGCAGAGGTGCTCAGAATACAACAGCCTAGAAGCATATACGTATAAAGATACACAACATATCCCTCCAAACTGCTAATATCCCAAACCCCTCCTTTAAAGTGCAGGCATTGTACTTCCCATTTCCAGGACTCAAGTCCATATTACAGAATGGATATAAATTTATTAGAAAACATTCAGCCTAGAATGACTAAATTAATACGTAGCATTAGAAATCTTCTGTACAATGAAAGACTGAAGACTCTTAAACTGCATTCACTTGTAAGACGAAGAATGAGGGGAGACATGATAAAAGTGCACAAGTGGAAGATGGGTATTAACAAAGGGAATATAAATAAGGTTTTGAGGATATCCCTCCAAGAGAGAACCTGTAATAATGGATTCAAATTAGACAAGTTTAGAGTTCGAAAGGATGCAAAAGTACTGGTCTGGTAATAGGGTAGTTGACGAGTGGAACAGTCTGCCTAGTAGGGTTATCGAAGCTAAAACCTTGGGTAGTTTCAAATTTAGGTTGGATAAGTACATGAGTGAGAGGGGTTGGATTTGAGTGGACGTGCACCTGAGTAAATAGAATTGTCAAAGCTTATTGCTTGGGTAACATTTATTTTGTTAGTGAGTTGGATTTGTGAAGGACCTGCCTAGTATGGGCCAACAGGTCTATTGCAGTGTTCCTCCCTTCTTATGTTATGTTAACATAACCCAGTCTGAGGTCAGATTGCATTGCTGACAACCTAGTCAACCAAGTTGTTGCTGATAGTGGGTCACAGGTTAACATAGACATTACATCCTGCCTGATTAGGCACTTATGGGTGATAATGGTCAAGTTTCCTCTGTAAAAATTCTATCATTATTTAAGAATATTTGATAGTGTGAATGACTGAAAAAGTGTTTCTTTTTTGGGTTACCCTACCTCAGTGGGAGATGGCCAGTGTGTTAAAAAAAATTATTCTTACACTGGTAATGAATATTATAGTTTTGAGCACACATCTGCTGTACTACCAGCATCACTGATGCTCATCTGAAGTCAGAAAACAAATTTTAAATTATTATGAAGGTAATGTACAAGTGTACTAACCTTAAGATCTCCAGAGAGATTTGCTCCAGCCACAATGCCTGTGACAGCAGGGAAGAATACTCCGAACACACTGAACATATCTTGGTCTTTTCCTTCAGACTTTCGGTAATCAGAACCCAAATTCAAGGACAGAACTTTACCTAAAAATTCATAGATAATTATGTAACTTAGTAATTCAGTATAAAGTTTATATATTATGGTATAAGAATACAGATTAAGATTAAATTATATGATGCACTTATTTTGATCAATTTTAAATTGTTTAGAATCAAGAAGTATAAATGTACATGGCTCTAATACAGTAAACCATTAACCTAAGAAACTAATACGGGAATTATATGGGTGTCTGCCAAATCAGAATGCCAGAAAATGGCCATAAAATGTACTAAAGTATTCTACTGTATACTTAATACAGTACTGTACACATAATTTACAGATACAGTAGGGCCCCACTTATTCGGCAGGTTAGGTTCCAGGCTACTGCCGGAAAGCAGAACTCCATTTTCTTCCATTTATAAATGCCAGACAACAAGTTTACACTAACATATATTAAGTTAGCAACAGAGCTAGGCATTAAAAAGTAAAATACACACACAGTACACTCATTATTTACCTCAAAATATTTGAAGTCTTAATGTAGGGCAAAAGGTGAGTAGTATTTACTCTAAGAACTCAGGTGTGGTAGCCCTCCTGGCCACCCCACCCACACATACTATACTACGATGCTTAAAGCTCCCTAAAGTGATAAACTGCATATACAGTACAAGCATTACTTACCTTAAAATAGTATGGGTAGCCAGGAAGGGCAGCCCTCATCACCCCACCCCGCCCACATATAATGTAAACAAACCATATGAACGTGTTTGGTTTTGGTCACTTTACATTGTGTACAAGTTGTCTCCATGTTGATACAGTAGAATAAATAATGAGAAACTCCCATTCTCATGTAACACCATTTTTAGAAGAAATGACATCCTGAGTGAAGGCATATAAAAGGAATAATTTTCTATTTACCCCCAGTAATATTATAGTGACAAATTTTCTATGATGTTGGACTACAGGTTGCCTGGCTACCACAAGTCCTACAAGTTGCCTGGCTAGCACAAGTCCTACAAGTTGCCTGGCTAGCACAAGTCCTACAAATCACCTGGCTACCAATCTTATTTTTTTTTTTTCAACATACCAGCCGTATCCCACCAAGGTAGAGTGGCCCAAAAGGAAAAATGAAAGTTTCTCCTTTTAAATTTAGTAATATATACAGGAGAAGGGGTTACTAGCTCCTTGCTCCTGGCATTTTAGTCGCCTCTTACGATACGCATGCCTTACGGAGGAAGGATTCTGTTCCACTTCCCTATGGAGATAAGAGGAAATAAACAGGAACAAGAACTAGAAAGAAAATGGAAGAAAACCCAGAGGGGTATGTATATATTGCTTTTACATGTATGTGTAGTGTGACCTAAGTGTAAGTAGAAGTAGCAAGATGTACCTGAAACCTTGCATGTTCATGAGACAGGAAAAAAGGACACCAGCAATCCTACCATCATGTAAAACGATGACATGCTTTCGTTTTATACTCACATCTCGTATTTATGTTAATTTATTCTACTGTGGGGTGTATTTAGATGGATTAAGCAAAATGTCTATATTAACGTTTTATACGATATATAATGCTCCATAGAGTGATTATTATTGTGTTATTATTATTATCATTATTAATATGGCATCTTCAAGGCTAATAAAACACTCTTAGTGATTTTAATGTGTACCTGCATGCCAGCACAGCATGTAAGTTTACTTAGGTACAGGTACACAATAATAATAATAATAATAATAATAATAATAATATTTTTTTTTTCAACAAGTCGGCCGTCTCCCACCGAGGCAGGGTGATCCAAAAAGAAAGAAAATCCCCAAAAAGAAAATACTTTCATCATCATTCAACACTTTCATCTCACTCACACATAATCACTGTTTTTGCAGAGGTGCTCAGAAATACAACAGTTCAGAAGCACATACGTATAAAGATACACAACATATCCCTCCAAACTGCTAATATCCCAAACCCCTCATTTAAAGTGCAGGCATTGCACTTCCCATTTCCAAGACTCAAGTCCGGCTAAATAAAAATAACCAGTTTCACTGAATCCCTTCACTAAATATTACCCTGCTCACACTCCAACAGCTCGTCAGGTCACAAATACCATTCGTCTCCATTCACCCCTATCGAACACGCTCACGCACACTTGCTGGAAATCCAAGCCCCTTGCCCACAAAACCTCCTTTACCCCCTCCCTTCAACCTTTTCGAGGACGACCCCTACCCCGCCTTCCTTCCCCTACAGATTTATACACTCTCCATGTCATTCTACTTTGATCCATTCTCTCTAAATGACCATACCACCTCAACAACCCCTCTTCAGCCCTCTGACTAATACTTTTATTAACTCCACACCTCCTAGTTTCCACACTCCAAATTTTCATCATATTGACACCACACATTGCCCTTAGACAGGACATCTCCACTGCCTCCAACCGTCTCCTCGCTGCAGCATTTACAACCCAAGCTTCACACCCATATAAGAGTGTTGGTACTACTATACTTTCCTACATTCCCTTCTTTGCCTCCATAGATAACGTTTTTTGTCTCCACACATACCTCAATGCACCACTCACCTTTTTTTCTTCGTCAATTCTATGATTAACCTCATCCTTCAGAAATCCATCCGCTGACACGTCAGCTCCCAAATATCTGAAAACATTCACTTCTTCCATACTCCTCCCCAATTTGATAACCAATTTTTCTTTATCTAAATCATTTGATACCCTCATCATCTTACTCTTTTCTATGTTCACTTTCAACTTTCTACCTTTACACACACACTCCCAAACTCGTCCACTAACCTTTGCAATTTTTCTTTAGAATCTCCCATAAGCACAGTATCATCAGCAAAAAGTAACTGTGTCAATTCCCATTTTGTATTTGATTCCTCATAATTTAATCCCACCCCTCTCCCAAACACCTGAGCATTTACTTCTTTTACAACCCCATCTATAAATATATTAAACAACCATGGTGACATTACACATTCCTGTCTAAGACTTACTTTTACCTGGAAGTAGTCTCCCTCTCTTCTACACACCCTAACCTGAACCTCACTATCCTCATAAAAACTCTTTACAGCATTTAGTAACTTACCATGTGTTCCATATACTTGCAACATCTGCCACATTGCTCCCCTATCCTCTCTATCATATGCCTTTTCTAAATCCATAAATGCAATAAAAACTTCCCTACCTTTATCTAAATACTGTTCACATATATGCTTCAATGTAAACACTTGATCTACACATCCCCTACCCACTCTAAAACCTCCTTGCTCATCCGCAATCCTACATTCTGTCTTACCTCTAATTCTTTCAATAATGACCCTACCGTACACTTTTCCTGGCATACTCAGCAAACTTAATCCTCTATAATTTTTACAATCTCACTTAATCCTCTATAATTTTTACAATCTCACTTAATCCTCTATAATTTTTACAATCTCACTTAATCCTCTATAATTTTTACAATCTCTTTTGTCCCCCTTCCCTTTATATAAAGGTACCTTCCCCTCTTTCATACATTTATTAAACAAAAATACCAACCATATATTATTTTGCGACACCAGGAGACACCTAAGGATTTAGGGTTGCGACAGTCAAAGGGTTAAATGTCAATGAAGAAAGGGAGGCAGTAATTTCATGCACTGGCCAGGGAGGTATAACATCTTTTAGGAGTGAAGAAGAGCAGGATGTGAGTGTGGGGGAGGTGCATGAGGCATAACGTAGAAGGAAAGGGAGTAAAGCAGCTGGAACTGACAGGATCATGACAGAAATGTTAAAAGCAGGGGGGATATAGTGTTGGGGAGGCTGATAATTTTGTTTAACCCGTAAACAGTCCAAACGTATATATACGTTTTTACCGCTAGTGCCCCAAACATATATATACGTTTTATTTTTCCTGCCTTCAAATTTGGCAGGATTGCCCTGAGATCCCTTGTCAACATAGAATGGGTCCTAACACTCAGTGTGCACGGTATTAAAAAAATCTGGGACCACTCAGTACCTTGTGGGAGCACCAGTTCAAATGACCACCAGCTAGAGCAAACAGCACAGCAAACACCTGGGATTCACTGATGTCATGTAGTATTAGCACTCATTTTAAGAGGAAAGTGATTTTGACCCTGAGTTTAGTAGCTTTGAGGTGAATGTGGCCACAAGTGGTTGAGGAAATATAAAAAAACCTCGATAATAACCCATGTGCAATATTTGTGCAACACCCTTTCAAAATGTCTTATAATCTGTGCCCTAAGTCAAGAGAAACAACTCTGGCTGGCTGGCTGGCTGGTTGGCTGGCTGGCTGGTTGGCAGGCTGGTTGGCAGGCTGGCTGGCTGCCTGGCTGGATGATTGGCTGACTGACTGGCTGGCTGGCTAGCTGGCTGGCCAGCTGGCTGGCCAGCTGGCTGGCCAGCTGGCTGGCCAGCTGCTGGCAGCCTGGCTCTATCTCCGTTTGTCTGTCTGTATCTATGTCTATCTCTGTCTCTCTGTCTCTATTTCTGTCTATCTTTGTCTCTATCTATCTGTTTCTGTCTATCCCTGTCTATCTCTTTCTATCTGTCTATCTCTGTCTCACAGGTACACATAAATACATGTATACATAGTGTACATTACCTAGGATAACCCAAAAAATCCAGACAAAGTGCTATACTCTGCTTGAAGATGTGAGTAAAGGTGATGATGCAGTCTTGTGGCTCTCTGAGACAGAGAGCTAGACAGATACAGATAGACAGGGAGCTTGACAGACAGACAAATAGACAGACATGTTTGTGTACCAGTGAAAACAAAGGAGGGCATGCTCATCAAACGTCACCTCTAATCTTTTATCTGCTGCACCCTCGTGTATGCTCATCAAAGTCAGCTCTTATCAGATGTTATCTCATCTTATCATGTCACTGTCAGGGGTGGACATTGTTTTTCATGCTTCAAGGGAACTTATTATTTTATTATTATTATTACGTATTTTTCTTCTCCTCCTTATCCTTCTCCTCCTTCTCCTCCTCCTCCTCCTCCTCATTATTATTATATACTTCCACATATCCAAAACACTGCTGGGACATATAAATACTTTACAGTGGACCCTCGACCAGCGATGGCATCGATTAACGATAAATCTGACTAGCGATACATTTTATCGCAAAAATTTTGCCTCGATTAGCGCTAAAAAACTTGACCAACACTATTCCTTCCGTCTGAGACACGTCCACTTCTGGCCAGTGTTTACAAGCCAGCCAACCACTGCTGTCGCTTTCAAGCATACAATCAGAACATTTCATATTATCACAGCCTTTTTAGTGATTGCACCTGCAAAATAAGTCACCATGGGCCTCAAGAAAGCTTCTAGTGCCAACCCTACAGCAAAAAGGGTGAGAATTACTATGGATATGAAGAAAGAGATCATTTCTAAGTATGAAAGTGGAGTGCATGTCTCCGAGCTGGCCAGGCTGTACACAAAACCCCAATCAACCATCGCTACTATTGTGGCCAAGAAAATGGCAATCAAGGAAGCTGTTCTTGCCAAAGGTGCAACTTTGTTTTCAAAACAGAGATCGCAAGTGATAGAAGATGTTGAGAGACTGTTATTGGTATGGATAAACGAAAAACAGATAGCAGGAGATAGCATCTCTCAAGCGATCATATGTGAAAAGGCTAGGAAGTTGCATGACGATTTAATTAGAAAAATGCCAGCAACTAGTGGTGATGTGAGTGAATTTAAGGCCAGCAAAGGTTGGTTTGAGACATTTAAGAATCGTAGTGGCATACATAGTGTGATAAGGCATGGTGAGGCTGCCAGTTTGGACCAAAAAGCAGCTGAAAAATATGTGCAGGAATTCAAGGAGTACATAGACAGTGAAGGACTGAAACCTGAACAAGTGTTTAATGGTGACAATGACAATGTTGTGAAACACGTTAGGAATGTCATAAAGGAACGGGAGGTACAGGCCTCTATGGGCAGATATGTTGTGCGACAGAGGTCCAGTGACTCTCAAGCTGGTCCTAGTGGCATTAAAAGAAGGGAAGTAACCCCGAAAAAGGACTTGCCACCTCAAGTCCTAATGGAAGGGGATTCCCCTTCTAAACACTAAGACCATCAACACACTCCCCTCTTCCCATCCCATCAATCATCACCAGATCTTCAATAAAGGTAAGTGTCATGTAACTGTGCATGTCTTCTTCAGTTTGTGTGTATTAAAATTAATATTTCATGTGTTAAAATTTTTTTTTTCAATACTTTTGGGTGTCTTGCACGGATTAAATTGATTTCCATTATTTCTTATGGGGAAAATTAACCTGACTAACGATTATTTTGACTAACGATGAGCTCTCAGGAACGGATTAATAGCGTTAGTCAAGGGTCCACTGTATACATATTCCAAGACAATAGTAAACGACCAAGGCAGGTGTAAATGTCCACCTGTCAGTGTATTTGTGACAATATGAGTACAATTTCAGTACCTAATACATGTACAGTGGTCCCTCAATAATCGTCCGGCCCGAAAGTCGTCCATTTCGGAAATAGTCCTGTTTTTTCGTCAAAATATTGGCTCGCAAATGGTCCTGTAACTCGCTAATAGTCCTTCGTCCCGGACCCGTACTCACGCTCTGAGCTGCCTCGGCCTTTCCTTCCCAGCCAGTGTGCCATTGTTTACCAGTGAGCGACGGTCCCCTCACGTGCTCCAGCGAAATATTTCATAATATTCCATTTATTTTAGTGCTTGCAAGTTATTTAAGTGCTAAATAAGCTACCATGGCTCCAAAGAAAGCTCCTAGTGCCAAGCCTTTGGTAAAGAAGGTGAGAAATACGACTGAATTTAAGAAAAACATCATTGAACAATATGATAGTGGCGTACGTGTGGGCGAACTGGCCAGGATGTATAACAAATCCTGTACAACCATATCTTCCATCATAGCCAAGAAAAAGGAAATCAAGGACGCTGTTGTTGCAAAGGGGGTAAATATGCTGACAAAAATGAGATCACCAGTACTCGAAGATGTTGAGAAGTTATTATTGGTGTGAATAAATGAGAAACAATTAGCAGGAGATAGTCTTATGACGTCGCTTATTTGTGAAAAGGCTAGGCAGTTGCATGACGATTTGGTAAAGAAATTGCCTGCAACTAGTGATGATATGAGTGAATTTAAGGCCAGCAAAGGCTGGTTTGAGAGATTTAAGAAGCGTACTGGCATACTCAGTGTGGTAAGGCATGGTGACGCTGCCAGTTCGGACCACAAGGCGGCTGAAAAATATGTGCATGAATTCAAGGAGTACATAAACAGTGAAGGACTGAAACCTGAACAAGTGTTCAATTGTGATGAAACAGGCCTCTTTTGGAAGAAAATGCCAAAGAGGACCTACATTACTCAGGAAGAAAAGGCGCTGCCAGGACATAAGCCTATGAAAGACAGGCTGACGCTAATGTTCTGTGCTAATGCTAGTGGGGATTTCAAAGTGAAGTCGTTACTAGTGTACCATTCTGAAAATCCCAGAGTGTTCAAGAAAAACAATGTTATGAAGAGTAAATTGTGTGTGTTCTGGAAATCTAATAGTAAGGCATGGGTCACAAGGGAAATTTTTGTAGAGTGGTTCAATGAAGTGTTTGGCCCTAGTGTGAAGAATTACCTCCTGGAAAAGAAATTGGAACTCAAGTGCCTCCTAGTAATGGACAATGCACCTGCTCATCCTCCAAACTTGGATGACCTAATTTTCGAGGAGTTTGGGTTCATCACAGTAAAGTTCTTGCCCATGAATACCACTCCTCTCCTCCAGCCCATGGACCAGCAGGTCATTGCAAACTTTAAAAAAAAACTACACCAAAGCAATGTTTGAAAGGTGCTTGAATGTGACCTCAAGACACTCACTTGACCCTACGAGATTTTTGGAAAGAACACTTCAGTATTCTCCATTGCGTAAGCCTTATAGGTAAGCCTTGGGAGGGAGTGACTACCAGGACTTTGAACTCTGCTTGGAGAAAATTGTGTCCAGATTGTGTCCACAAGAGGGATTTTGAAGGGTTTGGGGCTGACCCTGATGAGCCTATGTCAGTTGTGAACTCTATTGTGGCACTGGGGAGTTCCATGGGGTTGGATGTGAGTTTGGAGGATGTGGAAGAGTTGGTGGAGGACCACAACGAAGAGCTAACCACTGAGGAGCTGCAAGAGCTTCACCAGGAAGAGCAATAGATCGCAGCTCAGAATCTTGCTGCAGAGGAGGAGGAAGAGAGATGGAGGAAGGTGCCTTCTTCAGAAATTAAGGAGATTTTTGAAATGTGGGGTAGGATGGAAAGATTTATGGAGAAACATCACCCAGAGAAGGATGTTGCAAGCCATATCGGCAACTTGTACAGTGACAGAGTCTTGGCCCATTTTAGGGAAGTTTTAAAGAGACGCCAGAAAGAGAGCTCTCTGGACAGTTTTTTTGCGAGACAGGACTCCAGTGACTCTCAAAGTGGTCCTAGTGGCATTAAGAAACAGAGAAGAGAAGTAACCCCAGAAAAGCACTTGGTACCTGAGGTGTTGATGGAAGGGGATTCCCCTTCCAAACAATAAATCATCCAATCAGTCTCCTTCTCCAGTCTTCCATACACAAAGAAGAATCGCCAATAAAGGTAAGTGCTATTTTGTTAATGTTTAATTCATCATGTGCCACTGTATTGTTTATGTACTACATCTATATTTCATGTAAAAAAAATTTTTTGTTTTAATACTTCTGGGTGTCAGGAACGGATTAATTGAATTTACATTATTTCTTATAGGGAAAATTGATTCGTAAATCGTTCATTTCGATAATAGTCCCACTTCCAGGAACGGATTATGGACGATTATTGAGGGACCACTGTACTACTAGTGTCAGAACAAAGATTGGTTATGAAATGACAAGAACTACTATAAATTGTAATTATCAGAACATGAAAACTATATAAAATATGAAAAATAGAAAAAAAGGTATATCGGCAACACTTTTGCAAGCGGCAGCGCTCTATGTTGCCTTCAGGTGATCCTCAAGTGCCAACTTTGCAGCCTCATATCTCAATAAGTACTGGCTAATTTTTTTTTTATCCTATAACTGTATAACACTTAGAAAAATGTGCTTTTTTTTTTAATAAAAAAAAAATTTCATTTTTCAAAATATTCGGGGCACTGGGGTAGTGAACGTATATATACGTTTGGACCGTTTACGGGTTAATAAATGTATGAAAAAGGGGAAGGTACCTAGGGATTGGCAGGGAGCATGTATAGTTCCTTTATATAAAGGGAAGGGGGACAAAAAGAGATTGCAGAAATTATAGAGGAATAAGTTTATTGAGTATACCAGGAAAAGTGTACAGCAGGGCCCTATTACTGAAAGAATTAGAGGTAAGACAGAGAGAATGAATTGCGGATGAGCAAGGAGGCTTTAGAGTGGGTAGGGGATGTGTTGATCAAGTGTTTACATTAAAGCATATATGTGAACAGTATTTAGATAAAGGTAGGGAAGTTTTCATTGCATTTATGGATTTAGAAAAGGCATATGATAGAGAGGATAGGGGAGCAATATGGCAGATGTTGCAAGTACAGTGGTACCCCAAGCTTCGAACAGCTCCCAACTCGAACAGTTATGTAAGTGTATTTTTGTAAGTGCTTTTGTAAGTGTGTTTTTGGGGGTCTGAAATGAACTAATCTAATTTACATTATTCCTTATGGGAACAAATTTGTTCAGTATCATCACTTGAACAGTCTTCTGGAAAGAATTAAGTTCGTAACTTGAGGTACCACTGTACAGTGGACACTCGGCTAACGAATGCATCGCATAATGTTAAATCCGCCTAACGAAGCGTTTGAGTGTAAAAATTTTGGCCCAACTAACGATAAAAAACTCACCCAACGTGATTCGTCTCAAACCTGTCCGTCCAGCCTGAGCGCCTCAGCTGCCCTGCCGTCATTGTTTACAAGCCAGGGTGGCCAGTTTCATGCATACATTCGATACATTTTGTATTATTCCATTGTTTATAGTGATTATAACTGATAAATAAGCCAAAAGAAAGCTTCTAGTGCCAACCCTGTGGCAAAAAGAAAAGAAATATTATCAAAATAGTACTACTGTACCACAGTCAGCTGCTGCTGCACCACCGTCAACTGTACTACTCAAGGATGTGGAGAGACTGTTGTTGGTGTGGCTTAACGAGAAACAATTACCGAGAAACAATTAACCCCAGAGGGTTAGCCACCCAGGATAACCCAAGAAAGTCAGTGAGTCATCGAGGACTGTCTAACTTATTTCCATTGGGGTCCTTAATTTTGTCCCCCAGGATGCGACCCACGCCAGTCGACTAACACCTAGGTGAACAGGAAAAAAATGCCTGGAACTAGTGCTCATATTGGTGAATGTAAGGCCAGCAAAGGTTGGTTTGAGAGATTTAAGAATTGCAGTGGCATACACAGTGTGATACAGCATGGCGAAGCTGAAAAATTCCAACCCCAACAATGTGTTCAATTGTGATGAAACAGGCCTGTTCTGGAAGAAAATGCCAAACAGGACCTACATTACTCAGGAGGAAAAAGCACTCCCAGGACCCAAGCCTGTGAAAGACAGGCTAACTCTCATGTTTTGTTGTAATGCTAGTGGGGATTGCAAAGTGAAGCCTTCACTTATGTATCACTCTGAAAATCCTAGAGTGTTCAAGTGTCTCATCACTCATCAATACTCTTCAATAAAGGTAAGTGTCATTTTAACATTTATTTATATAGTTATTGTGCATGTCTCATTGTTTTCTTCGTAGGGAAATGTATATTTCATGAAAAAAAAAAAAAATTTTTTTAATACTTTTGGCTGTATGGAACGGATTAACTGGATTTCCATTATTCCTTATGGGGAAAAATTCGGCTAACGATAATTTCGTCTAACGATGAGCTCTCAGGAACAGATTAATATCATTAGCCGAGGGTCCACTGTATATGGAATAGGTAGTAAGTTACTAAATGCTGTTAAGAGTTTTTAAGAGGATAGTGAGGCTCAGGTTATGGCATGTAGAAGAGAGGGAGATTACTTCCCAGTAAAAGTAGGTCTTAGACAGGGATGTGTAATGTCACCATCATTGTTTAACCCTTAAACTGTCCAAACGAATATCTACGTTCATGTGCATAGCGCTCTGACCCTCTTTTTCCCATTTGAAAGTATGTAAACAAAAACATAGATCTACGTTAAGAGCCCCCCGCATGTGAACGTAGATCAACGTTTGGACAGTTTAAGAGTTAATATATTTATAGATGGCGTTATAAGAGAAGTAAATGGTAGGGTGTTGGGGAGAGGAGTGGGATTAAATTATAGGGAATCAAATACAAAATGGGAGTTGACACAGTTACTTTTTGCTAATGATACTGTGATTATGGAGGGTTCTAGAGAAAAATTGCAAAGGTTAGTGGATGAGTTTGAGAGGGTGTGTAAAGGTAGAAAGTTGAAAGTTAACATAGATAAGAGTAAGGTGATGAGGGTATCAAATGATTTAGATAAAGAAAAATTGGACATCAAATTGGAGAGCAGGAGTGTGGAAGAAGTGAATGTTTTCAGATATTTGGGAGTTGACGTGTCAGCGGATGGATGTATGAAGGATGAGGTTAACCATAGAATTCATGAAGAAAAAAAGGTGAGTGGTGCATTGAGGTATATGCGGAGACAAAAAACATTATCTATGGAGGCAAAGAAGGGAATGTATGAAAGTATAGTGGTACCAACACTCTTATATGGGTGTGAAGCTTGGGTTGTAAATGCTGCATCGATGAGGTGGTGGAGATGTCCTGTCTAAGGGCAACATGTGGTGTAAATATTATGCAGAGAATTCGGAGTGTGGAAATTAGAAGAAGGTGTGGAGTTAATAAAAGTATTAGTCAGAGAGCTGAAGAGGGGTTGTTGATGTGGTTTGGTCATTTAGAGAGAATGAATCAAAGTAGAATGACATGGAGAGCGTATAAATCTGTACGGGAAGAAAGGCGAGGTAGGGGACATCCTCGAAAGGGTTGGAGGGAGGGGGTAAAGGAGGTTTTGTGGGCAAGGGGCTTGGACTTCCAGCAAGCGTGCGTGAGCATGTTAGACAGGAGTGAATGGAGACAAATGGTATTTGGGACCTAACGAGCTGTTGGAGTGTGAGCAGGGTAATATTTAGTGAAGGGATTCAGGGAAACCGGTTATTTTATACAGCCAGACTTAAGTCCTGGAAATGGGAAGTACAATGCCTGCACTTTAAAGGAGGGGTTTGGGATATTGGCAGTTTGGAGGGATATGTTGTGTATCTTTATATGTATATTCTTCTAAACTGTTGTATTCTGAGCACCTCTGCAAAAACAGTGATTATGTGTGAGTGAAGTGAAAGTGTTGAATGATAATGAAAGTATTTTTCTTTTTGGGGATTTTCTTTCTTTTTGGGTCACCCTGCCTCGGTGGGAGACGGCCGACTTGTTAAAAAAAAAAAAAATACTAAGAAGAATCGACAAGATGGACAGAGAGAGGATGTTCCAGAGATGGGATACAGCAACAAGGGGTTACAGCTGGAAGCTGAAGATTCAGATGAAAAACAGGGATGTTAGGAAGTATTTGTTCAGTCACAGAGTTGTCGGGAAGTGGAATAGTCTGGGAAGAGATGTAGTGGAAGCAAGATCCATACATAGCCTTAAGAAGAGGTATGATAAAGCTCATGAAGCGACTTAGCAGCAACCAGTGAAGAGGCGGGGCCAGGAGCTGTGACTTGACTCCTCAACTGCAACTAGGTGAGGTGAGAACGTGCATGCGCACACACACACACACATTTTCGTTTTTTAACATGCTGGTTGTTTCCCAACCAAGGCAGGGTGACCATCATTCACACAATCACTGTCTTGCCAGAGGAGCACAGATATGACACTTTAGTTGTCCCTCTAAATAGCAAATATTCCCCCAAAATATATATATCTTTGTAAAACCTCTTTTTTTTATTATTAACACATCGGGCATTTCCCACTAAGGCAGGATGGCCCAAAAAAGAAAAACTTTCATCATTCACTCCATCACTGTCTTGCCAGAGACATGCCTACACTACAGTTACAAAACTGCAACATTAACACCCCTCCTTCAGAGTGCAGACACTGTATTTACCATCTCAAGGACTCAAGTTCGGCCTGCCAGTTTCCCTGAATCCCTTCATAAATGTTACCTTGCTTACACTCCAACAGTATGTCAAGTCCAAAAAACTATTTGTCTCCATTCGCTCCTGTCTAACACGCTCACACAAACTTGCTGAAATTCCAAGCCCCTCGCACACAAAACCATCTTTACCCCCTTCCTCCAACCTTTCCTAGGCCGACCCCTATGCCGCCTTCCCTCCACTACAAAATTGTATACTCTCGAAGTCATTCTATTTCGTTCCATCCTCTCTACATGCTTAAACCATCTCAATAATCCCTCCTCAGCCCTCTGGATAATAGCTTTGGTAATTTCACACCTCCTCCTAATCTCCAAACTGCAGATTCTCTGCATTGTATTCACATCACATACTGCCCTCAGACATGATATCTCCATTGTCTCCAGCCCTCTCCTTGTTGCAACATTCACAACCCATGCCTCACACCAATACAAGAGCATTGGTATAGCTATACTCTCATACATTCCCCTCTTTGCTTTCATGGATAGTTCTTTGTCTCCACAGACTCCTCAGTGCATCACACACCTTTTTCCCCTCATCAGTTCTATGATTCGCCTCATCCTTCATTGAACCATATGCTGACACGTCCACTCCCAAATATCTGAACATACTCACCTTCTCCATACTCTCTCTCCCTCCAATCTGATATCCAATCTTCCATTACCTAATTTTTTTGTTATCCTCATCACCTCACTCTTTGTAAAACTTATCATAGGTAAAATATAAGTGTGTACATGAATCTAATCATATTCGTATGTATACATGCATAAACATACCATATGCATTTTTGTGAAATGGTACAAACTTATGAAAATTTACAATTACAAAAACAAAACTTACTGCTTAGACCAATAAATCCCTGAGAAGCTTCTAAGTCATCAAGAGGGCCCATAAAGGCTCCAACAAGGAAGTCAACTTGTGCACCGATCAGTAGAAAGAGTAGGCCCATCTGCACCTGTAAAGCCATAGTTAATTTGCATTATATTTATGCATATAAATCTTTACATATTTTTGTTGGGGTTGAGAGATTGTAAAATCAACATGCTTATACAAAGAACTTTGACAGAATGGAAACCTATACTTAGAAGGTTCACTTGAAAACCAAACTATATTATTATTATTATTATAATAATCATGGGGGAGTGCTAAACCCGTAGGATTATACAGCGCCTGTGTGTGTGTGGGGGGGGGAATGGAAGGCATTCAGGCTCAATGTAGGAAACTGGAGTACTGATCCAATTCCCTACATCAAGAGCCCTTCACCAGCATCAAGGAAACTCCCTTGAGGGGAAACCAAACTACAGTGGACCCCGACATTCGATGGCATCGGCATTCGATAAATTCGACATTCGATGCATTTTAACGCAAAAATTTCGCCTCGACATTCGATGGAAAACCCGACATTCAATACGATTCGTACGAGACGTGTCCACGTGTGGCCTGAACTGCCGCATGTGTGCCAGTGTTTACAAGCCAGCCAGTGTGCGCGCATCTAAGGACATATTCGGCACATTCCATATTATCACTGTGTTTGGTGCTTGTTTCTGCAAAATAATTAACCATGGGCCCCAAGAAAGCTTCTAGTGCCAAGCCTTCGAGAAAAAAGGCGCTAATGACTATTGAAATGAAGAAAGGGGTAATTGCAAAGTATGAAAGTGGAGTGCGTGTGTCAAAGCTGGCCAGGTTGTATAGTAAACCCCAATCAACCATCTCTACTATAGTGAGCAGGAAAACGGCAATCAACGAAGCTCTTGTTGCAAAAGGTGCAACTTTGTTTTCAAAACAGAGATCGCTAGTGTTAGAAGATGTTGAGAAACTGTTATTGGTGTGGATAAATGAAAAACAGATAGCATCTCTCAAGTGATCATTTGTGAAAAGGCTAGGCAGTTGCATGAGGATTTAATTAGAAATATGCCTGCAATTAGTGGTGATGTGAGTGAATTTAAGGCCAGCAAAGGTTGGTTTGAAAGATTTAAGAATCGTAGTGGCATACATAGTGTGATTAGGCATGGTGAGGCTGCTAGTTCAGACCATAAAGCAGCTGAAAAATATGTGCATGAATTCAAGGAGTACATAGAGGCTGAAGGATTGAAACCTGAACAAGTGTTTAATTGTGACGAAACAGGCCTGTTTTGGAAGAAATTGCCAAGCAGGACCTACATTACTCAGGAGGAAAAGGCACTCCCAGGACATAAGCCTATGAAAGACAGGCTTACTCTTCTGATGTGTGCCAATACTAGTGGTGATTGCAAAGTGAAGCCTTTATTAGTGTATCACTCAGAAACTCCCAGAGCGTTCAGGCAAAAGAATATCCTCAAGGCTAATTTGTGTGTGCTGTGGAGGGCAAACAGTAAGGCATGGGTCACTAGGGACTTTTTCTATGACTGGTTACACCATGCATTTGCCCCCACTGTGAAAAATTACCTAACGGAAAAGAAATTAGACCTTAAGTGCCTCCTGGTATTAGACAATGCCCCTGGTCATCCCACAGATTTGGCAGAGCGACTTTCTGGGTATATGAGCTTCATTAAGGTCAAGTTTTTGCCTCCTAATACCACTCCTCTCCTGCAGCCCATGGACCAGCAGGTCATTTCCAACTTCAAGAAACTGTACACAAAATCTATGTTTCAAAAGTGCTTTGTAGTGACCACAGAAACCCAACTGACTCGAAAAGAGTTTTGGAAGGATCACTTTAATATCCTCAATTGTATAAACCTTATAGGTAAGGCTTGGGAGGGAGCGACTAAGAGGACCTTGAACTCTGCTTGGAAGAAACTGTGGCCAGAATGTGTAAACAAAAGGGATTTTGAAGGGTTTGAGGCTAACCCTGAGAATCCTAAACCAGTTGAGGAATCCATTGTCGCATTGGGGAAGTCCTTGGGGTTGGAGGTTAGTGGGGAGGATGTGGAAGAGTTGGTGGAGGAGGACAATGACGAACTAACCACTTATGAGCTGTTAGATCATCTTCAACAGCAAGAGGCCAGACCTGAGGAAACTGCTTCAGAGGAGGGGAGAGAGAAATTGAAGAAGTTGCCTACTTCAAAGATTAAGGAAATGTGTGCAATGTGGTTTAAAGTGGAAGCCTTTTTTGATGACAATCACCCTAACACAGCTATTGCAAGCAGTGCTGGTGACTCTTACACTGACAATGTTGTGAACCACTTTAGGAAAGTCATAAAGGAACAAGAGGTACAGGCCTCTATGGACAGATATGTTGTGCGACAGAAGTCCAGTGACTCTCAAGCTGGTCCTAGTGGCATTAAAAGAAGAAGGGAAGTAACCCCGGAAAAGGACTTGCTACCTCAAGTCCTAATGGAAGGGGATTCCCCTTCTAAACATTAACAACTTCGACACTCTCCCCTCCTCCCATCCCATCAATCATCACCAGATCTTCATTAAAGGTAAGTGTCAATTATTCTACTGTTATTAACCCCTTCAGGGTCCAAGGCCCAAATCTGAAGTGGTGCCCCAGTGTCCAAGAATTTAACCCTTTGACTGTCGCGGCTGTATATATACGTTTGCGAGGTACCGTGTTTGACGTATATATACTCATAAATTCTAGCGGCTTCAAATCAGGCAGGAGAAAGCTAGTAGGCCCACATGTGAGAGAATGGGTCTGTGTGGTCAGTGTGCACCACATAAAAAAAATCCTGGAGCACGCAGTGCATAATGAGAAAAAAAAAACTCCGACCGTTTTTTTTAATTAAAATGCCGACTTTGTGGTCTATTTTCGTATAGTATTTGTGGTTGTATTCTTGTTTTCTTGGTCTCATTTGATAGAATGGAAACTATATTATAGAAATGGAGGTGATTTTGATTAATTTTACTATAAAAAGAACCTGGAAATGGAGCACAAAGTACAGGAAATGTTTGATTTTTGCCGATGTTCAAAAGTGAACAAATGATGTCATTGTCCAATAAATGTCCAAATAGCCATTCTAATACACAGTCATGAATGGGTTGATGTAATTTTTACAATTATTACAGTATTGCAGTAGTCTGCATAACAGTAAATCTTCTATTTTTTGTTTGAATAAAATTTCAAAATAAAAAGCAAGAGTAATATCACAGGGACCTGGAGACATGACTGATGAACAAAGAAAATGTTATTTTAGAGCCAGGAATGTCTGCATTGTTCATTCTGGACCTTATTTTGAAATTGTCGTATTTTTTAATTTTCGTGAAATTGGCCAAATTGCAAATTTCTGACCATGTTATTGGGTAGTTGAAATCGGTAAATGGGCAGTTTCTTGTACTCAATCGATAGAAAAAATAGAGTTCTGAAGAAATAGTTATGAGTTTGGTTGACTGGAATAACGGAATTAGCCGAAAATAGGGCTCAAAGTGGGCGAAATTGCCGATTTTTAAATATCGCCGAAGTCGCTAACTTCGCGAGAGCGTAATTCCGTCAGTTTTCCATCAAATTTCGTTTTTTTTGGTGTCTTTACAATCGGGAAAAGATTCTCTATCATTTCATAAGAAAAAATAATTTTTTTTTTTTTTTCGAATATTTTGCGACACCAGAAGCAACTTCAGGATTTGGCCCTTCGACAGTCAAAGGGTTAAAAAAAAAAAAATTTGTTATTTTTTCTTATGAAATGGTAGAGAATCTTTTTGTGAAGGTAATAAAACAAAAAGTACGAAATTTGATGGAAAATTGACGAAATTATGCTCTCGCGAATTTTGACGTGTCAGCGATATTTACGAATCGGCGATTTTGCCGACTTTGACTCCCATTTTAGACCAATTACATTATTCCAGTCAACCAAATTCTTAACTATTTCATTAGTATTACTTCTATTCTATCGGTTGAGCACAAGAAATCGCCAAGTCAACTGTTTCAACTACAAATTAAAGTGATCGGAAATTGTTAATTTGGCCAATTTAACACAAAGTTCAAAATATTTCAATTTCAAAATAGGGTCCAGAATAAACAATGTAGGTATTCCTGGAACTAAACTAACATTTCCTCTGTTCATTAGTTACGTTTTGAGGCTTTATAAATAAATTCCATTTTTATTTTTTATTCACATAATGAATTTTTATTCACACCAAAAAATAGAAGATTTACTGTTATGCAATACTGTAATAATTGTATAAATATCATCACCATATTTGTGAATGCATATTAGACCCACCAGCTGGCGTGTATTAGACGTGTGAGGTCGTTTGTTTACTCTTGAATATCGGCAAAAATTTAACATTTCTGCTACTTTGAGCTCAGTTTCAAGCCATTTCCAGTGCTAAAACCAATCAAAATCATCTCTATTTCTGTAATATGTCTTCCATTCTATCAAATGAGACCAAGAAATCGCAAATACAACTATAAAAAACATACGAAAAAACACTTTAAAGTCGCTGTTTTAATAGAAAAATCATGATTTCAGTTTTTTTCTCTCATTATACACAGTATGCTGCAGGATCTGTTTTATGTGGTGCACACATACCACATAGATGTATTCTCTCATATCTAGGCCCAAATGTACCACTCACAGTTTATCAGAGTGTGCTGAGCTCATGACGTAGATCTATGGTTTAGACCCTGAACGTAAAGCCGTATCTACGGGACGGACCCTGAAAGGGTTAATCTATTGCTATTGTTGTTATTGTAATTATTCTATTGCATTAAACTTAATATTTCAAGTGGTAAAAATTTTTTTTTCATACTTTTGGGTGTCTTGCACGGATTAATTTGATTTCCATTATTTCTTATGGGGAAAATTAATTCGACTTTCGATATTTTCGGCATTCGATAGCTCTCAGGAACAGATTAGTATCGAATGTCGAGGGTCCACTGTATAATTCTTCAGAGTACAGTAAAAGTTAACCACAGGTGTATGCAGTACAGTATTAATGTTGATAGAATTACTGACAATATGTTATGTAAAAGGACACAAGTACAACTAATACGACAATTAATTGTGGCAAAGTTTTGCTCTCCAGGAACTTTGTGAAGCCGTTATGATTACCGTAATGGCTTGATAAAGCTCCTGGAGAGCGAAACATTGCCACAATAAAATGTCATATTATTTGAACTTGTGTCCTTGTACCTAACATATGCAGTATAGGTGACTGGGTAACAAGGAGGTCTGAGGGGTACGCCTAACTCAGGTCAGAAGAGCAGTGATGGTTTATGTGCTACAAATAAGGGTCAATTAAATGCAATGTTTTGTTCTTGCTTTTTCAGATAACCATGCTCACCCTAGACTAATCCATGTGGTGTGTAGCAGTGTTATGACGTGAATAACAGACACCGTTGTTGCTGGTGCAGCAGACACTTGTATGTTCATATACTCATGTAGACAAATCTCTACCCAACTCATCTACAAATGCTTAATCACAACTATTACAATGGGCCCCTGCTTAATGACTTAAGAACCACAGGAATGATTAATTAAATGAAAAATACAGTAGAATGTCGGATAACATTCCTGAGACTTTTTTTATTATTTATTATTAACACATCAGCCATTTCTTGCCAAGGCAGGGTGGCCCAAAAAAGAAAAACTTTCATCATTCACTCCATCACTGTCTTGACATAGGCAAGACAGTGACGGGTGTGTAATAAAAAATCATGTAAACAGAACTTAAGAATATATTAAAAAACTACATTATGTTCATTAGACCCCAAAAAAGCCAACCAAATTTTTTATAGGTCCCAAGATTGTAAAAAACAAGACTGATAATAATGTAATTTAAAGTCTATGAGGTGATGTCTACCAATAGTCTCCACAATCAGTTACTTCCGGTATGCTTTAACAATTTTCTTAAGAGGAAGGATGAACCCTTTCCATAAACAAAACAAATGACTGACTAGTCTGTCTTAGTAATGTATTGAGAATATTATATGATACCTATTCGCTCATTTCATTTCTAATAAATTAAAAAATTTAAGAATTATAATCCACACATGACTTACAGCTTGTATTAGATCTTACCCTTGTGACCCAGTCCATGCCAACAATAGCCAGGGCAAGTACAGCAATTAGTGTGATGGTACCAACCAGTCTCGTATCATTAACACCACCATCAAAAATTTGTGAACCATTGAAGTAATCTTTCATCATATCCTATAAAAAACAATGAAGCAAAAATTAAATAATTAACAAGTATGGTATACAGTCAAAATAAAAAAGTGTGACAAACACTGATCAATGGCACAAAAGAATCTGGCTAGATAAAATAAGATAGTAGGCAAGAGGTGTACAGTACTGTATACATATTTCAGCATTACAACGAGTCTTCACTTTCTGCTTCATTTTATTCCAGGGGATTTCATTATACTATGCAGATTTGTTTTATGATTTTTTTTTTTCAACACTCTGGCTGTCTCCCACCAAGGCAGGGGTGATCCAAAAAAAGAAACACTTTCACCATCATTCAAACAAAATCACTGTCTTTGCAGAGGCACAAAGATACGACAGTTCAGATATCACTCCAAACAGCAAATATTCCAAACCCCTCCTTTAGAGCGCAGGCATTGTATTTCCCACCTCCAGGACTCAAGTCCAGCTAATTGGTTTCCATGAATCCCTTCACAAAATATTACCCTGCTCACATTCGAACAGTTCCTCAGGCCTCAAAAACCATTCGTCTACACTCAATCCTGTCTAACATGCTCACACATGCCTGCTGTATGTCCAAGCCCCTCACTCATTCCTTTCCTAGGACAACCCCTATCCCTCCTCCCCTCCACTGCAGATTTATATACCCTCCAAGTCATCATATTTTTCTCCATCCTCTCTAAATGACCAAACCATCTCAATAACCCCTCTTTAACCCTCTGAATAATACTTTTTGTAACTCCACACTAAATTAGAATAGTATACTGAAAATGGTGTAAAATTAATCAAATTACCAAAGTCTGGGTAGTCTTGCAATCAGTGTATAGTAATAAAGGCCTCTTCTTTCAACAAACCGGCCATATCCCACCAAGGTAAGGTGGCCCAAAAGGAAAAACAAAAGATTCTCCTTTTAAATTTAGTAATATATACAGGAAAAGGGGTTACTAGCCCCTTGCCCCCAGCATTTTAGTCGCCTGTTACAACACGCATGGCTCACGGAGGAAGAATTCTGTTCCACTTCTCTATGGAGATCAAAGGAAATAAACAAGAACAAGAACTAGGATATTTCTTCTTTCAACAACCTGGCCATATCCCACCGAGGCAGGGTGGCCCAAAAAGAAAAACAAAAGTTTCTTTTTAATTTTAGTAATGTATACAGGAGAAGGGGTTACTAGCCACTTGCTCCCAGCATTTTAGTTGCATCTTACAGAGGAAGAATTCTGTTCCACTTCCCCCATGGAAATAAGAAGAAATAAAAAAGAACAAAAACTAGTAAAAAAATAAAAGAAAATCCAGAGGGAGATATATATATATATATATATATATATATATATATATATATATATATATATATATATATATATATATATATATATATATATATATATATATATATTTTTTTTTTTTTTTTCAACAAGTAGGTCGTCTCCCACCGAGGCAGGGTGACCCAAAAAAAAAAAGAAAGAAAATCCCCAAAAAGAAAATACTTTCATCATCATTCAACACTTTCACCACACTCACACATTATCACTGCTTTTGCAGAGGTGCTCAGAATACAACAGTTTAGAAGCATATACGTATAGAGATACACAACATATCCCTCCAAACTGCCAATATCCCAAACCCCTCCTTTAAAGTGCAGGCATTGTACTTCCCATTTCCAGGACTCAAGTCCGACTATATGAAAATAACCGGTTTCCCTGAATCCCTTCACTAAATATTACCCTGCTCACACTCCAACAGATCGTCAGGTCCCAAGTATCATTCGTCTCCATTCACTCCTGTCTAACACGCTCATGCACGCTTGCTGGAAGTCCAAGCCCCTCACCCACAAAACCTCCTTTACCCCCTCTTTCCAACCCTTTCGAGGACGACCCCTACCCCTCTTTCCTTCCCCTATAGATTTATGTGCTTTCCATGTCATTCTACTTTGATCCATTCTCTCTAAATGACCAAACCACCTCAACAACCCCTCTTCTGCCCTCTGACTAATGCTTTTATTAACTCCACACCTTCTCCTAATTTCCACACTCCGAATTTTCTGCATAATATTTACACCACACATTGCCCTTAGACAGGACATCTCCACTGCCTTCAACCGTCTCCTCGCTGCTGCATTTACCACCCAAGCTTCACATCCATATAAGAGTGTTGGTACTACTATACTTTCATACATTCCCTTCTTTGCCTCCATAGATAACGTTTTTTGACTCCACATATACCTCAACGCACCACTCACCTTTTTTCCCTCATCAATTCTATGATTAACCTCATCCTTCATAAATCCATCCGCCGACACGTCAACTCCCAAGTATCTGAAAACATTCACTTCTTCCATACTCCTCCTCCCCAATTTGATATCCAATTTTTCTTTATCTAAATCATTTGATACCCTCATCACCTTACTCTTTTCTATGTTCACTTTCAACTTTCTACCTTTACACACATTCTCAAACTCATCCACTAACCTTTGCAATTTTTCTTTAGAATCTCCCATAAGCACAGTATCATCAGCAAAAAGTAACTGTGTCAATTCCCATTTTGAATTTGATTCCCCATAATTTAATCCCACCCCTCTCCCGAACACCCTAGCATTTACTTCTTTTACAACCCCATCTATAAATATATTAAACAACCATGGTGACATTACACATCCCTGTCTAAGACCTACTTTTACCGGGAAGTATTCTCCCTCTCTTCTACACACCCTAACCTGAGCCTCACTATCCTCATAAAAGCTCTTTACAGCATTTAGTAACTTACCACCTATTCCATATACTTGCAACATCTGCCACATTGCTCCTCTATCCACTCTATCATATGCCTTTTCTAAATCCATAAATGCAATAAAAACTTCCCTACCTTTATCTAAATACTGTTCACATATATGCTTCAATGTAAACACTTGATCTACACATCCCCTACCCACTCTGAAACCTCCTTGCTCGTCCGCAATTCTACATTCTGTCTTACCTCTAATTCTTTCAATTATAACCCTACTGTATACTTTTCCTGGTATACTCAGTAAACTTATTCCTCTATAATTTTTACAATCTCTTTTGTCCCCTTTCCCTTTATATAAAGGGACTATACATGCTCTCCGCCAATCCCTAGGTACCTTCCCCTCTTTCATACATTTATTAAACAAAAGTACCAACCACTCCAACACTATATCCCCCCCTGCTTTTAACATTTCTGTCATGATCCCATCAGTTCCAGCTGCTTTACCCCCTTTCATTCTACGTAATGCCTCACATACCTCCACCACACTTACATTTCGCTCTTCTTCACTCCTAAAAGATGGTATACCTCCCTGGCCAGTGCATGAAATTACCGCCTCCCTTTCTTCCTCAACATTTAAAAGTTCCTCAAAATATTCTCGCCATCTACGTAATACCTCCCTCTCCCCATCAACTAATTCCCCTACTCTGTTTTTAACTGACAAATCCATACTTTCCCTAGGCTTTCTTAACTTGTTTAACTCACTCCAAAATTTTTTCTTATTTTCATTAAAATTTCTTGACAGTGCCTCTCCCACTCTTTCATCTGCTCTCCTTTTGCACTCTCTCACCACTCTCTTCACCTTTCTTTTACTCTCCATATACTCTGCTCTTCTTATAACACTTCTGCTTTGTAAAAACCTCTCGTAAGCTACCTTTTTCTCTTTTATCACACCCTTTACTTCATCATTCCACCAATCACTCCTCTTTCCTCCTGCCCCCACCCTCCTATAACCACAAACTTCTGCCCCACATTCTAATACTGCATTTTTAAAACTATTCCAACCCTCTTCAACCCCCCCACTACTCATCTTTGCACTAGTCCACCTTTCTGCCAATAGTCGCTTATATCTCGCCTGAACTTCCTCCTCCCTTAGTTTATACACTTTCACCTCCCTCTTACTTGTTGTTGCCACCTTCCTCTTTTCCCATCTACCTCTTACTCTAACTGTAGCTACAACTAAATAATGATCTGACATATCAGTTGCCCCTCTATAAATATGTACATCCTGGAGCCTACCCATCAACCTTTTATCCACCAATACATAATCTAACAAACTACTTTCATTACGTGCTACATCATACCTTGTATATTTATTTATCCTCTTTTTCATAAAATATGTATTACTTATTACCAAATTTCTTTCTACACATAGCTCAATTAAAGGCTCCCCATTTACATTTACCCCTGGCACCCCAAATTTACCTACTACTCCCTCCATAACATTTTTACCCACTTTAGCATTGAAATCCCCAACCACCATTACTCTCACACTTGATTCAAAACTCCCCACGCATTCACTCAACATTTCCCAGAATCTCTCTCTCTCCTCTACACTTCTTTCTTCTCCAGGTGCATACACGCTTACTATAACCCACTTTTCACATCCAATCTTTATTTTACTCCACATAATCCTTGAATTTATGCATTTGTAGTCCCTCTTTTCCTGCCATAGCTTATCCTTCAACATTATTGCTACTCCTTCTTTAGCTCTAACTCTATTTGAAACCCCTGACCTAATCCCATTTATTCCTCTCCATTGAAACTCTCCCACCCCCTTCAGCTTTGTTTCACTTAAAGCCAAGACATCCAGTTTCTTCTCATTCATAACATCCACAATTATCTCTTTCTTATCATTTGCACAACATCCACGCACATTCAGACTTCCCACTTTGACAATTTTCTTCTTATTATTCTTTTTAGTAATCTTTACAGGAAAAGGGGTTACTAGCCCATTGTTCCCGGCATTTTAGTTGACTTTTACAACACGCATGGCTTACGGAGGAAAGATTCTTATTCCACTTCCCCATGGATATAAAAGGAAAAGTAATAAGACCAAGAACTATTAAGATAAAATCAAAGAAAACTCAGATGAGTGTGTATAAATAAACGTGTACATGTATGTGTAGTGTGACCTAAGTGTAAGTAGAAGTAGCAAGACGTGCCTGTAATCTTGCATATTTATGAGACAAAAAAATGGACACAAGCAATCCTACCATCATGTAAAACAATTACAAGCTTTGGTTTTACACTCACTTGGCAGACCGGTAGTACCTCCCTGGGCGGTTTCTGTCTACCAACCTGCTATGTATATGTATATATATATATATATATATATATATATATATATATATATATATATATATATATATATATATATATATATACAGTGGACCCCGGTTAACGATATTTTTTCACTCTAGAAGTATGTTCAGGTGCCAATACTGACCGAATTTGTTCCCATAAGGAATATTGTGAAGTAGATTAGTCCATTTCAGACCCCCAAACATACACGTACAAACGCACTTACATAAATACACTTACATAATTGGTCGCATTCGGAGGTGATCGTTATGCGGGGGTCCACTGTACATACATTTTTTCAACAAACTAGCCGTATCCCACCAAGGCAGGGTGGCCCAAAAAGAAACACGAAAGTCTCTCTTTTTAAATTTAGTAATTTATACGGGAGAAGGAGTTACTAGCCCCATGCTCCTGGGATTTTAGTCGCCTCTTACAACACGCATGGCTTACGGAGGAAGAATTCTGTTCCACTTCCCCATGGAGGTAAGAGGAAATAAACAAGAACAAGAACTAGTAAGAAAATAAAAGAAAACTCAAAGGGGTGTGTATATATATGCTTGTACATGCATGTGTAGTGTGACCTAAGTGTAAGTGGAAGTAACAAGACGTACCTGAAATCCTGCATGTTATGAGACAGAAAAAAGACACCAGCAATCCTACTATCATGTAAAACAATTACAGGTTTTCATTTTACACTCACTTGGCAGGACAGCAGCACCTCCCTGGGTGGTGCTGCCTACTACCTAGGCAATAATAAAGACATGCTATCAAAATAGCGAGGATCTGGGTCAGTCTGAGCAATGGAATTAGCATAAAATAATCTCAAATTAGTCTAAAATAGACCTCCAACTTCACCATAAGGTAATTCTGTAAATATTACACCAAATTTTGCAATTTTGGTGTCTTTACCTTTAGAAAAATGATTCTCTATCACTTTAGAAAAGTATTTTTCTAATTTTTATTCAAGAAATGGACACAGAAGGTGCTTTCAGTCTGAAGGGGAGGAGGAAGGAAGGGGAGGGGGGTGTCAACAGTGAAAACTTGTAGTGATATCAACAACATATGTTACCTGGTTACCTGGAGGTTATTCCGGGGATCAACGCCCCCGCGGCCCGGTCCATGACCAGGCCTCCCGATGGATCAAGGCCTGATCAACTAGGCTGTTACTGCTGGCCGCACGCAGTCCAACTTATGAGCCACAGCCCGGCTGATCCGGCACTGACTTTAGGTATCTGTCCAGCTCTCTCTTGAAGGCAGCCAGGGGTTTATTGGCAATTCCCCGAATGCTTGATGGGAGGCTGTTGAACAGTATTGGGCCCCGGACACTTATGGTGTTTTCCCTTAGTGTACCAATGGCGCCCCTACTTTTAATTGGGGGCATTTTGCATCGCCTACCCAGTCTTTTACTTTCGTAGGGAGTGATTTCTGTGTGCAGATTTGGGACCATTCCTTCCAGGATTTTCCAAGTGTAGATTATGATATATCTCTCCCTCCTGCATTCCAATGAGTACAAGTCAAGTGCTTCCAAGCGTTCCCAGTAGTTAAGGTGCTTGACAGAACTTATACGTGCAGTAAAGGATCTCTGTACACTCTCTAGATCTGCGATTTCACCTGCTTTGAATGAAGATGTTAATGTACAGCAGTATTCCAGTCTAGAGAGAACAAGAGATTTGAAAAGGATCATCATTGGCTTGGCATCTCTCGTTTGGAACGTTCTCATTATCCATCCTATCATTTTCTTTGCACGTGCGATCGTGGCACTGTTGTGATCCTTGAAAGTGAGATCCTCAGACATTACTACTCCCAGGTCCCGTACATTATTTTTCCACTCTATTGTATGGCCAGAGTCTGTAGTATACTCTGTTCTAGTTATTATCTCCTCCAGTTTTCCGTAACAGAGTAGTTGGAATTTGTCCTCATTGAACATCATATTGTTTACAGATGCCCACTGGAAAACTTTGTTTATATCTTCTTGGAGGTTAACCGCATCCTCAGCAGATGACAGCCTCATGCAGATCCTAGTATCATCCGCAAAGGATGATATGGTGCTGTGATGTATATCTCTGTCTATGTCTGATATGAGGATGAGGAATAAGATGTGGGCGAGTACTG
Organism: Cherax quadricarinatus; assembly: GCF_038502225.1. NCBI lineage: Eukaryota > Metazoa > Arthropoda > Malacostraca > Decapoda > Parastacidae > Cherax > Cherax quadricarinatus. The sequence goes on from NC_091299.1 coordinate 21,746,722, forward strand.
TGCCTTGTGGAACAGAGCTCTTCACTATGGCAGCCTCCGATTTAACTCTGTTGACCACTACTCTTTGTGTTCGATTTGTTAGGAAGTTGAAGATCCATCTCCCCATTTTCCCAGTTATTCCTTTAGCACGTATTTTATGGGCTATTACGCCATGATCGCATTTGTCAAACGCTTTTGCAAAGTCTGTGTATATTACATCTGCATTCTGATTTTCTTCCAGTGCATCCAAGGCCATATCATAGTGATCCAGTAGTTGTGAGAGGCAGGAGCGACCTGTCCTGAACCCATGTTGCCCTAGATTGTGCAGATTTTGGGAATCCAGGTGATCTGCAATCCTGCTTCTTAGCACTCTTTCAAAGATTTTTATGATGTGGGACATCAGAGCTATGTGATGTAGTTCAAGCTGGGCTTGTGAGGTCTCTGGAGAGACCTAATTTAACCAATTATATGGTCACCTTGCCTTGGCAAACGTCTGTCAGAGCCACACCTTTTTGGCTTAAGACTGAGGTCTTTTGTTCTGGACGGCGTCAGATCAACACCACGTGTGCACACCTCATTGTGGAGGATGCTTGGACCACCATATAAGCCCAAAGAGCATGATCGGGAGATTCGTGCAGAGCTCTGGCCTGGGTGTAGAGCTGAGCTGTAGAGTCTTGGGAGGAGAGACTGTTGGAGACATTGGGCAGAGTACTGGCTTGGAGCAGTACTCATGCTGTGTAGGTCTTGGGACCTGTGGCTTAGTTCCTGTGATGAACAGTCCTCTGAACTATATTGTAAGTTACATTCATTTTCGTCAAGTTGATTGTATTCCCTGTCTCACTGCTTATGTGTATCGTCCCCATTTATCTAAACACAACAATGTACATGTACTCCTGTTCCCAAATATATTATTGTACAAAGACTTAATAATAAACTGTGTTTGAGTAGAATAGTAATATTCACTGTCCCCGTTATTTGTTCATTTATTCATTTATTTTATTTCAAGTAGTGAGAGGGCAAGTAGGATGGTGGGTAGAGTAATGAGAGGTGAAGGTGGCCACCAGTGACCTCACATTACCTACCTACCGCTCACCTCTCCTGTCATCTCCTACCTCCACCGCACATCACCTACCTCTGCTAATCATCTCTCCTACCACCTCGCCTGCCTACTCCCTTACTCCCATATTCCCTGATTATGCTTACGTTCCAATACCCCCCTACATGACATGGTGTCTAAGCGGTGGTGGTTCTTCTTATTTTTATAGTAGGAACCAGTCCCATGTGCCTTATTTTTGACTGCTCGGTTAAATTTATATTATGTTACCATTTTTTTTTTCTTGTGTGTGTAAAGCTAAAGTAAATATCTGTATGATATTATAATCCTAGTGACCTTAACTGACCTTTGTTTTAGATGGTGGGTCTGAATAATTGTTTGGGTGTAATATTATATTTGGTGGAGTTGGTTGATGGTTTGAGATAAATGGTGGAGAATATCAGTATTTGGGTGAGACTTTTGGGGGAAGCAATTACTGGCCGAAATTGAATATTTACAGAGGAACGAGAAGTCACCCAGCCCACCTTGGAAGACTAGCCCACAACTGTCACCCACTGAAGAGATGCCTATGATTATTATCCACCTGATGTGCCCAGTTGCTGTATTGCTGCCCTGGTCTGTCATCTATTGTAGTGGGTGTCTGTCTGTGTCACTCAGCCTCTGTGACCATCACCAGCGGACCGCCAGTTACCCGCAGTTGCCAGGGATGGGTGACCGCACCTGCTGTTGATGACCTGAAGTGACCTCACCTCACCTCGAGCAACTGACAATAGCCTGCCACTGCTGATGTCGGCTGCTGTGATGCTGTCTGCAATGCTGTAGCCGTGCTGTGATGCCGAGATGCTGTAACTGTGCTGCGATGCTGTAGCAGTGCTGCTATGCTGCAGCCATGCTGCAATGCTGTGGCCATGCAGAGATGCTGTAGCCGTGCTGCGATGCTGTGGCCGTGCTGTGATGTTGGGACCGTGCTGTGATGCCGTAGCAATGCTGCGGCTGTGCTGTGATGCTGAGATACTGGGACCGTGCTGCAATGCTGTGGCCGTGCTGTGATGCTGCCTAGCTCAAGAGGAGACGATGGCGGTGATGCTGCCTAGCTCAAGAGGAGACGATGGCGGTGATGCTGCCTAGCTCAAGAGGAGACGATGGCGGTGATGCTGCAGTGGTGTATGGGGGATTCTGGCTGGTGTGCCAGCATAAGAGTCTGCTATGAAGGAGCTGCCATCCTCAGAGATGTGGAAGGGCGTGAGCCGCAGAGATGGACTCCAGCTGCTAGGACCAGCCTGCTATCAAGGGTGGTATGGAGGTGTATTCTGCCTTGCTGGTCAACCTGTACGACCGGTATGCGGGGATGTCCTGCCAGCCAAGAGAGACAGTTAAGAGTGTGAGATGTCCCCAGCCTACTTTGACTTGCCAGAAGTGTTAGTGTTACCTGTGTGAAATAAGGTGACCCTGAATACGGTCCAGTGAATATGGGCGCCTTGTTTTATGAGGCCAGTGAATCCTAGTAATGGCATAGGATAATGGAGGGTCTTAGCTGCGATGCCTGCCCTGTCTCAATTTTCAGATGTTGTATTGTGCATGTGAAGTGTGCTGAAAATGCGACCTTGGTGGTCGTGAAGTGGTCCAGTTGCAGTTACTTGAAAGAATGCAACCCGTTGGAGCAGTTTTCCACGCCAAAGAAGCCTAGAGAGGTTTGGTCCAATGGATAACATGCGAGGGTGACTAGCACTGGCTAGTGAATTTCTAGTAGAAGTAGGGAAGGCACTGGAGCCCGATATTTAGGTATAAGGAGAAATGACAGGTAAGGAGGCTTTGCACCAGAGAGCAACTATTATGCTGGTCAACTGCAAGGTGTACTGATTATGCTGCCTTGTGGGAGTTGAGAAGGCTGAGGGAAATATATGTAGTGGAATAATTTTGTATTATGTATAATTTTGTCTTTGTATTGTAATAGATTTAAAGGGTTAGGATTAAAAGTCTAATAACTTAGGACAAATTGTCCTAGTTCTCAGATATTTTAAATTGGGGAGAAAGGGGGATGTGATGTAGTTCAGCTGGGTTTGTGAGGTCTCTGGGGAGACCTAATTTAACCAATTATATGGTCACCTTGCCTTGGCAAATGTCTGTCAGAGCCACGCCTTTTCGGCTTAAGACTGAGGTCTTTTGTTCTGGACGGCGTCAGATCAACACCACGTGTGCACACCTCATTGTGGAGGGTGCTTGGACCACCTTATAAGCCCAAGGAAGAGCATGATCGGGAGATTCGTGCAGAGCTCTGGCCTGGGTGGAGAGCTCTGAGCAGAGAGATTTCGAGCGGAGCTGCTGCTGGGGTGCAGGGCTCGGGAGAAGGCTGCTGATGTCTCTGGAGGAGACTGTTGGAGGCATTGGGCAGAGTACTGGCTTGGCCAGTACTCGTGCTGTGTAGGTCTTGGGACCTGTGGCTTAGTTCCTGTGATGAACTGTCCTCTGAACCATATTGTAAGTTATATTCATTTTCGTCAAGTTGATTGTATTCCCTGTCTCACTGCTTATGTGTACCACCCCATTTATCTAAACCACAATAATGTTCTCCTGCTCCCAAATATATTATTGTACAAGGACTTAATAATAAACTTTGTTTGAGTAGAATAGTAATATTCACTGTCCCCGTTATTTACTCATTCATTATTTTATTTCAAGTAGTGAGAGGGTGAGTAGTGTGGTGGGTAGAGTAATGAGAGGTGAAGTTGTAGTCACCAGTGACCTCACATTACTGACCTCCGCTAATCATCTCTCCTACCTACCTCCGCCGCGCATCACCTACCTCCGCTAATCATACCTCTCCTACCACCGCGACTGCCTATCCCCTGCCTATACATACTCCCTTACTCCCATATTCCCCGATTATGCTTACGTTCCAATACCCCCCTACATGACAGCTATTGGTCTATAGTTCTTAGCTAATGCTTTGCTACCACCTTTATGGAGTGGGGCTATATCCGTTGTTTTAAGCGACTGTGGAATTTCACCCATGTCCATTCTCCTCCTCCATAGTGTACTTAGGGCATGCGAGAGGGGTTTCTTGCAGTTCTTAATGAAAACAGAGTTCCATGAGTCTGGGCCCCGGGCTGAGTGCATGGGAATGTTGTCAATGGCTTTTTCGAAATCTATCGGAGTTAGGGTAATGTCGGAAATCTGGCATACATTTATGGAGTTTTGAGGCTCATTCATGAAGAAATCATTTGGGTCGTCGATCCTCAGACTGATCAGTGGTTCACTAAACACAGAGCCATACTGGGATTTCAATATTTCACTCATTTCCTTGTTGTCATCTGTGTAAGTCCCATCCTGTCTGAGTAAGGGCCTGATACTAGATGTGGTATTTGCTTTGTTTATGGCACATGAAAAGAAATATTTTGAATTTCTTTCAATTTCATTAATAGCTTTAAGCTCCTCCTGTCTCTCCTGGTTTCTGTAAGAGTCATTTAACTTAAGTTCGATAGTTTCCACTTCCCTGGTCAGCGCCTCCTTTCGTGTATCAGATATTCTAGCACTCCTGAGGAGCTCAGTGACTCTTCGTCGTCTTCTGTAGAGGGAGCGTCTTTCTCTCTCCAGTTTACTCCTGCTCTTCTTCTTTCTTAGGGGAATATGCCTAGAACATGCTTCAGCTGCCAGGAAGTTAATCCTTTCAAGGCACTGGTTTGGATCCATGTCATTTAAGATATCTTCCCAACATGTTTCGTTTAGGACATGGTTTACCTGGTCCCAGTTGATGTTCTTGTTGTTGAAGTTGTATTTTGTGAAGACACCTTCACAGGTACATGCATTCTGCTGATCAGGACCCCTATGCATGTACGTCTGGACTTCGATTAGGTTGTGATCGGAATTAGTTGTTTTTGATATTCTTATGTCTCTTATCAGGTCCTCATTATTTGTGAAGATAAGGTCAAGTGTGTTTTCTAGTCTTGTTGGCTCCACTATCTGCTGGCTTAAGGTGTGTTTTTCGCAGAGACTTAGTAGCTCATGTGTGTGTGACCTTTCATCTGCTCTACCTCCGGGGATTGTTTCAGCTATAACATTATTTGCTACATTCTTCCATTTTGTATGCCTTAGGTTGAAATCACCAAGCAGTAAGATGTTTGGGGATGGAGCTGGAAGGTTTTCCAGACAGTAATCAATTTTCAGTAGCTGTTCCTTGAACTGTTAGGAGGTTGCATCTGGTGGCTTATATACAACCACAATGACTAGGTTTTGGTTCTCGATCTATACTGATAGAACTTCAACTACCTCATTTGTAGTGTTCAGCAACTCCGTGCAGATGAGGGACTCTTTGACATACAGGGCAACCCCCCCTTTGTTGCCTGTTCATTCTGTCGCATCTAAAAAGGTTGTAACCACTTATCCATATTTCACTGTCAAAGTGATCTTTTGTGTGAGTCTCTGTGAAGGCTGCAAACATTGCATTAGACTCCTCTAGAAGTCCACTGATAAAAGGTATTTCGTTGTTGGTGGATGGCTTAAGGCCCTGTATATTAGCAATTATGAACGAGGTTGTATTCTGTGTTTGTTGGGGGGATTTTGTTATTGGCATTAGTAGTTGTAATTAAAATCACTGAGCACCCAGATGGGTCTAGTGTCTTGTAAATCATACAACTCAACTCTTAACAGTTTGGAGGGATATGTTGTGTATCTTTATATGTGTATGCTTCTAAACTGTTGTATTCTGAGCACCTCTGCAAAAACAGTGATAATGTGCGAGTGTGGTGAAAGTGTTGAATGATGATGAAAGTATTTTCTTTTTGGGGATTTTCTTTCTTTTTTGGGTCACCCTGCCTCGGTGGGAGACGGCCGACTTGTTGAAAAAAAAAAAAAAACTCTTAACACTAAACTTACTTGCAAAGAATTACAGAAACCAATAATATATGTTGCTGCTGCAATAGAGTTTGCTACCGTGAACATTAGTCCAATAGAGCCACCAAACTCTGGTCCAAGTGACCGAGATATCATGTAGTACACACCACCTGTAAAGAACAAGAAAATTTATTAAAGGACACTAAGTACTCATTCATTACTTTTCCTAATTAAAGAATACAAAATATATCTGAAGCACTTTATAATTACTACCATATGTAATATGAAAATATATAATAGTACTCACCTATAAATTACAAAGTTTCAAAGTGTCATGGGTCTGTTTCTCATTACTGAGTCACTTTGCACTACACTTTTCATATACATCAAATTTATTTAATACCTTAAAGGTATGAAAGACTATTATAGTTTCCATTTCCTAAGGAAAAACAGACTTAAGTGCTTAGAGTCTTTCTTCAAAGAGTGTTTCTTAATGAAGATACAAACTTGGATGTCATTCTCTATGTCCTCTCCAGTTTATTATATTTTATGCAAATTTGGGACTAACACTGAATGGCATTCAAAATGAGGTCATATAAATGTATTATAGTTATAATAATGTTTAAAGTGCTTAATACTCAAAATTACTAGATATTAAACTTGGCACTTTTGGCAATTTGCACATAGCTAGACATTGTTTAGAATACTAATGATCACTGTAAATTCTTACTACATGATTCCTTTATTTTGTTTGCCTTATGGGTTTTCTAAAATTTTATATTACTTATTATATACAAAATGTATGACTTTGTAAATGGTCCAAGTCAGATTGAAATGTCGTTGTAAGCTCCTCTCTCATGTGCGGGTTATTTATGTAATGTTCCAGTCACTGTACTGCGCTTCTTTTTTATTTACAAAATGTACTACTTTGTGCATGTCACTGCCTATCCAGGTTCTTGTTAATAATCACAGTCAGTCTAGAATGCAGGTTTTTTCAATATTGTCATCTAAGAATTTTGAGACTGCAGACGATAATCCCATTTCAGGATCATTTCCATAAATTGTGAATAAATATTGGGCAGAAGATCAATTATTAAAGAACTCTGCTCATTGCTTCTAGCCATTCAGATATATAGCAAAGGAGTTCCAAAGACTAACACCTTTTAACCAAGGAGGCTGCGGGGTGGGGTTCAAGAACAACTCGGTGATTCCTGGATGAAATAAAGGCAGCCCAACAGACTCATCAAGGAATGAACAGGGGTGGACAAGGAAAAGAAATCCAATGAAGAGATGTGAAGAAAGAGTAAGGGAAAGGAACAGTGCATCCACAGAACTTTATGTAATTTTATTCTCCCCTATCCTGCATGTAGATTTTATTCTGGTATTTAAAGGAGAGAAAAATATTTAAGAAATACCTAAATTCATACAAGTGCCTGTAGGATGCAATGTTATAAAAAAAAAAGTAGCAGTTACTGGTATAACATTATATTATTTAAGAGGCAGTACCCTTTGGGTAAGCAATTTTTACTTAAACTAAGAGTGGCACATTATTTTATAGCTCCTTATTATAGTGATTTAAAAAAAATATATATGCTTCAAAGCTAACCTGAGAAGTTGTAATGCAAAAATTTTTCACAATTTAGTACATGAGATTTAGAAAAACATTAATTATTAAAATACTGCAAAAAAAAAAAAAGTATTTTTTACGCATAGTGTAAATGACATACCAGCTTGTATTCGACCGTTGGTGGCCACAGCTGACATAGAGAGGGTGGTTATGATGGTCACAATGTTGGCCATTATTACGATAATAATTGATGACACTGTAACAGAAAAATTACTATTATTCTTAAGCAGTAGTAGTAGTAGTTGCAATATTTACAGAACACCATGACCATGTAGATCACTCAGTGCTCTTAGGAATAAAAAAAATATATAGTACAGCACATCCACAGTGAAAACAAGGATAAATTAAACTTTAAAAGCTATCATCACGAATGAAACATTTAACACGGGCTTGAATCCTGGAAATGGGAAGTACAATGCCTGCACTTTAAAGGAGGGGTTTAGGATTTTGGCAGTTTGGAGGAGCATCTAAACTGTCATATCTGAGCACCTCTGCAAAGACAGTGATTATGTATGAGTGATGGTGAAAGCGTTCAATGATGATAAAAGTTTTTTCTTTCTTTTTGGGTCACCCTGCCTTGATGGGAAATGGCCAACGTGTTACAAACAAATACAGTGGTCCCTCAATAATCGTCTGGCCTGAAAGTCGTTTATTTCAGAAATAGTCCTGTTATTTCGTCTAAACATTGGTTCGCAAATGGTCCATTAACTCGCTAATCGTCTTTCGTCCTGGACGCGTACTCACAGCTCTGAGCCGTTCCCAGCCAGTGTGCCATTGTTTACAAGTGAGCGACGGTCCCCTCACGTGTTCATACGAAATATTTCATAATTATTCCATTCATTCTAGTGCTTGCAAGTGCTAAATAAGCTACCATGGCTCCAAAGAAAGCTCCTAGTGCCAAGCCTTTGGTAAAGAAGGTGAGAAATACGATTGAATTTAAGAAAAACATCATTGAACAATATGAAAGTGGCATACATGTGGGCGAACTGGCCAGGCTGTATAACAAATCTCGTACAACCATATCTTCCATCATAGCCAAGAAAAAGGAAATCAAGGAAGCTGTTGTTGCAAAGGGGGTAAATATGCTGACAAAAATGAGATCACTAGTACTCGAAGATGTTGAGAAGTCATTATTGGTGTGGATAAACAATTAGCAGGAGATAGTCTTATGACGTCGCTTATTTGTGAAGTTGCATGACGATTTGGTAAAGAAATTGCCTGCAACTAGTGGTGATGTGAGTGAATTTAAGGCCAGCAAAGGTTGAAGAGTTTGAGGCGGCCCCTGATGAGCTTATGTCAGTTGTGAACTCTACTGTCGCACTGGGGAGTTCCATGGGGCTCGATGTGAGTTTGGAGGATGTGGAAGAGTTGGTGGAGGACCACAACGAAGAGCTAACCACTGAGGAGCTGCAAGAGCTTCAGCAGGAAGAGCAACAGATCGCAGCTCAGAATCTTGCTGCAGAGGAGGAGGAAGAGAGATGGAAGAAGGTGCGTTCTTCAGAAATTAAGGAGATTTTTGAAATGTGGGGTAGGATGGAAAGATTTATGGAGAAACATCACCCTGAGAAGGATGTTGCAACCATATCGGCAACTTGTACAGTGACAGAGTCTTGGCCCATTTTAGGGAAGTTTTAAAGAGATGCCAGAAACAGAGCTCTCTGGACAGTTTTTTTGTGAGACAGGACTCCAGTGACTCTCAAGCTGGTCCTAGTGGCATTAAGAAACAGAGAAGAGAAGTAACCCCAGAAAAGCACTTGGTACCTGAGGTGTTGATGGAAGGGGATTCCCCTTCCAAACAGTAATTCAATGTCTCTCCTCCTCCAGTCTTCCATACACTAAGAAGAATCGCCAATAAAGGTAAGTGTTATGCTGCTAATGTTTCATTCATCATGTGCCATTGTATTGTTTATGTACTACATCTATATTTCATGTAAAAAAAATTTTTGTTTTAATACTTCTGGGTGTCAGGAACGGATTAATTGTATTTACATTATTTCTTATGGGGAAAATTGATTTGAAAATCGTCTATTTCGATAATAGCCCCACTTCCAGGAACGGATTATGGACGATAATTGAGGGATCACTGTACTATCATAAATTAAAGTAACCAGTATCAGTTAAAAAACAAAGTATTAATGTCAAAAGACTCCCCTAAAGGTTCTCCAGAGATTCTTACATGCACCAGAGTAATTACAAAAACCATGTCAAAGGCAAATAGGCGCAAGTCATGTGCAGACTGTTAAAATGTGTTTCACAGTCAGCTGCATGCCTGAAGCTACCCACAGGTAGTCAGGGAGGGGGAAGGAGAGGGTAGAGAGCAAACAGGTGGCTATGGGTGAGATGTGTGTGCCTGATCCTCAATCAGCAGAGATTCACTTCGTAGTGATGATTTCTGTTGGAGAAGGATGTCCAAACACCCTCATCCTGCTGAACCTCATATAACTTGCTACTAGTCGGTAGCACCCACCAGGAACATATCTGTGGTACAGCTCATGAAGTTACTGTATGGCAAAGCCTACTACAGTATAAAATTGGCTCGCAACAGCAACCTCTGCCTCGGCATTACACGTTCGTTTATAATATAATAATAATACTTTATTTTGATATGATACATAGTTGTACAAAGGAATGTAACAGTTGAGTGTACATTCCAAAAACTGTACAAATAGTGAAGTTTAAATGAAATAATACAATGGTAGGCACAAAAGAAAGCCACTAATTATGCAATGCATATTGGGCAACTAGTCATAAGGCTTGTGTGTTACTTAGGAAGTAGACATAGTTAAGAGTTACTATATGAGCTACCAGAGCACTAAAATTCAACCAAAATTTTAAACGTTAGAGGTATTACATACCATTTACAGTAGGGCCCCACTTTACAGTGCTTTGCTTTATGGCAATTTGCTAATATGGACCTTTCAAATTATGACCAAAAATTTGTTTAAATGGCTGATTCACTATTACAGCATCCATGCGCTACTCTATTTACATCCTTTATGACTTCCATGTCCATCAATCATGCCTGCAAACCTTCCAACAATTGAAGTGTTTTAAAGTTATTGTGTATTTTATACTATATACTCTGATAATTGTACATATGTGTACCTGTACCTAAATGAACTTACACACTGTGCTGGCATGCACACATTTAAATCACTAAGTGTGTCTCTCATGAAGCCACCATAATAACAATAATAATAATAATAATCACTCTGGGGCACTTTAAATGTAATATATTACATTAATATAGGCATTTTCATTAATCCATTTAAGACATTTTTCAAAATTATATAATAAATACGCTACATGTCATATACACAAAATAGTATATACAATCACCGTAAGACAAACAACTGCGAGGTGGTAACTGGACAGGCTACCACACTTGACTTCCTACAATAAATACCACTCACCTCTCACCCTACATTAAGACAACAAATATTTTAAGGTAAGTAATGAGTGTAATGTATGTGCATTTTACTTGTTTATTATTTTTTATCCTTAGATCTATTGCTAACTTAATAGTATATGATACTGTTAAGATGTTATCAGGCATTTATATGCATTTTTTTTTTCAGCAAGTTGGCCATCTCCCACCAAGGCAGAGTAACCCAAAAAGAAAGAAAATCCCCAAAAAGAAAATACTTTCATTATCATTCAACACTTTCACCTCACTCACATACTATAATCAGTCTTTGCAGAGGCACCCAGATACAACAGTTTACAAGCATATATTAAGATATATAACATACCCTTCCAAACTGCCAATATCCCAAACCCCTCCTTTAAAGTGCAGGCATTGTATTTCCTATTTCCAGAACTCAAGTCTGGCTATATAAAAATAACCAGTTTCCCCGAATCCCTTCACTAAATACTACCCTGCTCACACTCCAACAGCTCGTCAGGTCCCAAAAATCATTCATCTCCATTCACTCCTATCTAACATGTTCACACACACCTCCTTTAACCCCTCCCTCCAACCTTTTCGAGAACAACCCCTACACCACCTTCCTTCCCCTACAGATTTATACACTCTCCAAGTCATTCTACTTTGATCCATTCTCTCTAAATGACCAAACCACCTCAACAACCCTTCTTCAGCCCTCTTACTAATACTTTTAGTAACTCCACTCCTCCTCCTAATTTCCGCACTCCGAATTCTCTGCATAATATTTACACCACACATTGCCCTAAGACAGGGCATCTCCACTGCCTCCAGCCGCCTCCTCACTGCAGCATTTGCAACCCAAGCTTCACACCCATGAGTGTTGGTACCATTATACTTTCGTACATTCCCTTCTTTGCCTGCATGGATAACGTTGTCTCCACAGATACCTCAATGCACCACTCACCTTTTTTCCTTCATCAATTCTATGGTTAACCTCATCCTTCATAAACCCATCTGCTGACAAGTCAACTCCCAAATATCTGAGAACATTCACTTCTTCCATACTCTCTCCAATGTGATATCCAGTTTTTCATTATCTAAATTATTTGATACCCTCATCACCTTACTCTTATCTATGCTCAATTTCAACTTTCTACCTTTACACACCCTCCCAGACTTGTCCACTAACCTTTGCAACTTTTCTTTAGAATTTCCCATAAGCACAGTATCATCAGCAAAAAGTAACTGTGTCAACTCCCATTTTGTATTTGATTCCCATAATTTAATCCCATCCCCTCTCCCCAACACCCTACCATTTATAAATGAAAAAAAAAGTGATCCACTTTACAGTGGAAGCCTGGAATCTAACCTGCCGTATAAGTGGTGCTCTACTGTACTTTCAGTTTCTCCTAGTGTTAACTTAGGAAGTTGGCATTATGGTTGAGGATTAACAGTATACATGTAATTACTGTGTTTTGGATAGTTAAGAGATTGATGAAAAAAAATCAAAGTACTTGATCGTTTGAAAATTTTGGCACAAATTTAAAATTTGAGCTGTCAACAGGAAAATTCAGAAAGTAGGTCAACACGTTGGTGTTAATTTAATGGAATCATTAGCCCGGAAATTAATTGAAGTGAGCAAAAAAACTGTTTTATAGTATGTCTTAGCTGTCCATGTTATAATACTCTCGAAATTGCAGTCTTAACTCATAGCTATCCATGTTATAATGCTCTGCCTGGTGCAGTCTTAACCAATTATAATCCACAGTAAAACATTAACTTATTTTCAATATTTTTTATAATTTAAGTGTTTATTACTGTGTTAAGTGATGTTCTTTTTTTATTTATAAAGACAGTAAATGTATATTTGAGTATCTGAGGAAATGATGGCATGGTTCATCATTACATGTGCAACAACTGTTCTCATAATTCACATTCCTCTCCTAAAACATTTAGCGTAAATAAGATAGTGCACTATAAATAAATTAATACGAACATAAAAACAAAATAAGAGTGAGAATTTATAAAATTAATGTAGCAATATTATAATTCCTTTAAATTTTGAAACACAAAATATACTAGCATCACTTTCTATTTTTTGGATACTGTATATACAAAAATGCAAGCGAAAGTAACTTACACACTCCAGCTTGCCCAACCATCCATGACACTCTTAGAAAGAGCATCACACCCCAGATGTTGAGAAGACATCGCATCTGTTGGTGATTAGGGAAATTATATACTATATACACTGAGCTATATTGAAGAGCTCTGTCATATACCATATTAACTTACATTTTTGAGCAATAATGAGACATGACCTATTACAGATTTAAAAAAAAAATAAGTAAAACTTACATAAACACCTTCGAGCCATCCAAACTTTATTACTTTTCCTCTGAGGTTGGAGGGTCCGGTCTCGAGGTCAGCACCAGGGTGTCGCTGATGGGAAGAGCAACATATTAAAGATAAGATTTTGTTGGGATTTTTAACCCTGGAGTGTCAGCCACCCAGGATAACCCAAGAAAGTCAGTGCGTCATCGAGGACTGTCTTATTTTCATTGTGTGGGCCTTCAGTCTTGTTCCCCAGGATGCCGTCCACACCAGTCGACTATACACAAATAACCCGCACATAAAAGAGAGAAGCTTACGACGACGTTTCGGTCCGACTTGGACCATTGACAAAGTCAGTGTGACTTTGTCAATGGTCCAAGTCGGACCGAAACGTCGTCGTAAGCTTCTCTCTTTTATGTGCGGGTTATTTGTGTATCGTTCCAGTCACGGTATTGTGCCTTTTTTTGTTACCAGTCGACTACTTACATGCTAGGTGAACGGGGACAGCAAGGTGTAAGGAAACATGCCCAATGTTTCCACTCGGCCGGGGATTGAACCACCGACACTCAGTGTAAGGCGATAACATTACCTACCAGGCCACGGGACACTATTCCTAAACACCAGACTTCAATAACAAGTTATACTTTTAACCTAACAACAACCGACAAATATTTTTTCCCTTTCCTTACATAGTATTTTTTTTTTACGACAAAATACATTACAGTATATGTATTATATACTGAATTTCAGTGTACTAAGTAGGTGGTGTGCCAAAGTGCTGGTACCAGTATGGGTTGTATTGTCTAATTTTGATGGTATCGGTATCGGAATAAAATTAGGTATCGGGAGTGGTATCGGCAAAAAATTATCTTCCCATCCCAAGTGCTAGAGCGCAACAAGTACAACTTTCACATGTCTCTCATATAGCCGAAAATAATTGCCATAAAAATAACTATAATAAAAAAGATAATGTTTAGTTTTGTTGTGTTTAGCTCAACACAATTTGATTTTCACATATTTAAACTAACAACTACAGTACTAAGTGTTGACGTATTGGAGGCGACAAGAATAAACTAATAGGCACACAGTATTAATAATTGACAACATTCACTTCCCAATCACTAAAAACGAAAAATAAAACACAACTTTTGAGTATCTTAATATAACATCTGAAAGTAAACACCAAACATGCATCTTAGTTTAGGATTCTGCTCACAGCCTTCTGAAGACCTCATTCTGGCTGCCCTAGCTGTGGGAAGTCCCACCTTTAATGACGATTATTTCTATGATTTCTAACTATGATGTCATCCAAAATGTACTGGAGGGTGGTGGAGACCAGGCAGGAGGCAGGATGGTGTCCTCCAGGATGGTCAGGGCAGGACGTGAGTAGGTTAGGGACGGATACTCACGGAAGTGGACTGGGTGTGAAGCTAAGGAAACTACCACATACCTGCAAACAGAAAAGATGCTAGATTAGACCAAGCAATTAACAGTGTACGTGTAACAAAATAATTTAAAAAACTTCATATTATATAAGAGGAAAGTATGGGAACAAACAAAATTTGCGAGGTGATGAGCACGTGCCCACGAACCATCACCAGTTACAGCACAGCTTGTGACTGTACCTGAACACTTGGAAGTTTCTGTCAGCATGAAACAGTCAACTTCCCGAGTTACCTGACAAACTCCTCCACTACTGCCAACAAAGATAAAAAAAATAGTAAACAAAACAAAAACCAGGCTATAAGACTAAAAATTAAGTACTCCAACGTAAGGTCCTGATACCATTACTCTTTCGTATCCTCACTGCAGACATAAAAACGCTAGACAGCTAAGTATCATCCAGTCGGAAGATTCCAAAATGAATCGTAGAGTCGCTTCAGTAGAAGACAGAGAACAATTACAAATCTTAAGTATCAACAAAGTCTTCCAAATGACAAATGACAATAACATGATATTCTATGGTGACAACGACCATAAGATACAGAAAGGGAACCCGTGTCACAACAAAAGGAAACGGTAAATTACGGTCTAGGAATAATAGCGTCAGATGCCCTATGATACATGATACATAGTTGTACAAAGAAATATAGTAATTTGGGTGTACATGCCAAAAGCCCCTTGTATGCAGAGCATTATGGGCAGGCTTAAAATTAACGTAAGATTAACTAAGCAATGATATATTCAGTGGTAAAAATTATAGTAAACAAATTACAATATGAAGTACAAATGAGTACTTCAAATAAGAAGCATTATAGTAACAAATTTGTAGGATAACAATGTATAATATAATCCGATCAAATCGAATAAAATCAATGATTTGTAGTGCAGAAACAGGTCATATGGTCATTAGATGAGTTACTGTACATTCAAGAGAATGGAGTATTATATTAGGTAATGTAATTAAAAAAAACAGTTTGATAGGGTCACAGGTTATACATTTATGAGATACAGTTATTCAGTATTTATTTTCAGAACACGATAAGGTAAATGCAGCAATAGTCAGGAAAATGACAGAAAATCAAAACTAGTTATTGACACTTTTTTAAATTAATTATGCTCTCATGTTGGAACACTTATTCTATGATTAAAATGCTTCTAGGAGAGAGTTGAAAAGTATGCTGAGGTCGTTCACTAACTGCATAGAATCAATAAACCATTGAACGAACACTGAACGTCATGTCTGGAACGAAGAGAGATACCTTATAAATTATAATATATATTATTAAGAATATGTTAAAGGGTCTGGTCTCCAATCTGCACAACCTACTTAAATTAGAATTATGGAAGTGTATATTAAACCACGTGAAAAGCAGGGATGCCATAAGCATAGAGAGAGTACTACTAACATCCATGGTCCCCGACGCTTCAACTTGCTTCCAACAGATTTCAGAAAGAATGAAGGAATACAGGTATTAGTTTTAAAGAGGAAACTGGACTACTGTCTCCTGCTTTTGCAGGCGCCTGATCAACTGGGTTGTGTGTACCTACAGGCTGTTAGCATCAACTGCTTGGTTTATTAGTCGGTTAACAGGGAGGCCTGGTCTCAGGCCTCGATGAGAGGGTAAAAAGGACCCTTGAAACCGATCACAGGTGTGTCCATGGATCCACCTCTTTTCCCCAATCAGCAAATGGGTGATCGAACTTGTCTGGTGTCTGACCGGACCTCATTTGGAAAGGAATAATTCAGAAGCACGCGGGTATTACACATGAGTGTACGCTGAATGTCAATAGAAGTTTGTAGGATTTATCTTACTTGCTATGAGACTAAAAGAAAAGACTAAACAATTATACCACCATCAATAGTCGACTAACACCTAGGTATAGGGAACCTTGTCCATACTTCACAGATTAAACTCTAGATTTACTGCAGTGGTCTTCTCAAATACTTGCTGGTCGGCTTACAACCATCGACAGACATTGAGACGCAGGCTTAACATGAATAAATAAAAGGAATACTAGACTTCGGTCTGCTGGTATTTGGTGACCTTTCCACTGCTGAGATGTGACACAGCTCTGCTCATGGCCGGGAAAGGGAAGGAAGGAGGGAGGCCAGAGAGGAAAGACAGGAAGTGGAAGAGGGAGGAAATGAAAGGAGGGGATTAGGATTAGAAGGTTTTATTATTTATGCCTCACACCTAATCATTGGCCTTGTATAATAAATTACGTAAAATTTAACCAAGGATAATCCAAGTCAATGTGACTTATTTTCATTGCGGTCCTTGTCATTGGAGTCACTGGGATTCTGAGAGGCAACAAGGTGAGTAGATTGCAAAATATTGTTACTGCTATACTAAGGCTAGGCTATAAGTATCTCTGGCAGTACGGTTTGTATGGAGATGACAATGACATGATATGCAGTGTGTGGAGACAGGGTCATACACTGCAGTATTATACCTTAGTGTCCAAACATCCAACATTACAAAAACACGTTCATGCAAACCATACAGGATATGGCAAAACACCTCATCGTCAATAATAATATATATGAAATCTAGAGGTTGTATTCACATTTTGCGTCGCTAGATAAACTCTTTAGAGAGATTGCAATCCAGCTATGACCAATATTTTTTTGATTATCGAATAAGAAATCATTTATTTGTATTCCTTACTGTACAACTATATGAAATAAATATGAAATACGAAATGACTAATATATCTTTCTCTTAACGTAACAATGCTAAATAACAAAAAGGCACAATACCGTGACTGGAACGATACACAAATAACCCGCACATAAAAGACAGAAGCTTACGACGACGTTTCGGTCCGACTTGGACCAGTGACTTTGTCAATGGTCCAAGTCGGACCGAAACGTCGTCGTAAGCTTCTGTCTTTTATGTGCGGGTTATTTGTGTAACAATGCTAAGTAGGGTAAGACAAAGACACATTGCGATCTCTGTAACACTTTTTCTTTGCGCTACCGCTCATAGGATGAGCATGGGGTTCACGAACTACCTGCTCAGGCAGCGCAACTGTGTTGCAGCAGTCCATCTAGTCAGTACCTGATTAGCCGGGCTGTGGTTCGTACGTTGACTATTTGTGGCCAGCAGTAACAGCCTGGCTGACGAGGTCTTGATCTGCCGGGAGGCCTAGTCAAGAACAGGGCCTCGGGGGCGTTGACCCCGAAACACCTTCCAGGTAGACAGCACGTGTATGCATTACCAGCTTCACACATCAGAAAGCCCCAATTAAACTGGACTTTGACAATGCTTTCACTTTAGCCAGAAGAGAGACTGTACTACAAGATGTTCACCAAATCCCTTCCCCTTCACCCATTAATCAAATCAGTTGACTTCAACGTCTCAAAACTTCTCTACAGTGGACACGAAATTGACTCGTGAAAAGGAGCCAGGTAGGATGACCCCTTCCCCCCCTTCCTCTTGCTGCTCTATTCTAACTAGTCATTAAGTCACAAATTGTCTAGAGAGTTGAACAACTAGCTCGTGCACGATGGGAACCAAGCTGGAACCACAGAATATTTGCTACTGAATATTTGCTTTACTGCAAGGTTGAAACTGACCAGGATGAGTAAATTTCTGTTTCTCTCAATCACTGTAAAATTCTTACCTCATAATATATGTCATAAGAAATCATTTTTGTGCTGTCAGTGAACTTATGGCGCTACTGAAGTGAGGGTGACTGGCCAGTAATTAGAACCTAACTTGTTGGAGTGAGGGTGACTGGCTAGTAATTAGAACCTAACTACTGTTGAAATGAGGGTGACTGGCCAGTAATTAGAACCTAACTTGTTGGAGTGAGGGTGACTGGCTAGTAATTAGAACCTAACTACTGTTGAAATGAGGGTGACTGGCCAGTAATTAGAGCTTAACTACTGTTGAAATGAGGGTGACTGGCCAGTAATTAGAACCTAGCTACTGTTGAAGTGAAGGCGGCTGATCAGTAATTAGAACCTAGCTACTGACTCGGTTATTATAAAACGTGATGTGCTTATTAATTTGTCTTTATAAATACAGATTCCCTAGTGAAAATAAAAAAAATATATATTTTTTTCAAATCTGAAGACAATACTTGATGAGTATAAGTGAACTCTCCCGAGTTTCATCTTAACCTAACATACCTGACACAACTCTTTCAAGCTGCTTTTAAATGTTATTGCAGTTTTAATTTCGTATTTTCATTTGTCTTTTTTTTTTTATCTTTGAGATCACTGAATTCAACAATTTGGTTGGCAAGGTGTCCACTTCTTCTCTGACACTATTTTCAGCTTAGCCAAAAGGTTTTACTTGATGTAGTTCCCGAATGAGGAATATAAGCAGCAGCTTGTATAAAACATTGGATAATACATATATACAATCCTCTGTGCTCGCACTCATCTGTTACTAAACACTTTTTCTTGCTGTCTGTTTTACTATAATAATTCTTATTACTGTTATTAATAATGTTATGTTGTTTTCTGGCACCAGACACACTCAAGTCACACATACAAATGTAACACTCTAGCAGCATCTCATGTCTGGCTAAGGTTGCAGCTCGACCAACCAGTAAATGGGAGTATGAAGACGCTAAGAAGGTTGTCAAGTGAAGGGCTGTGTCAGCAAGCATGTGTGAACTGCAAGGTGTGTCACAGGAATGTCACATGGTGGTAGGCAAGCAGGTAGGGACGTACACATGTAAGCATGTGGACAAGTAGGTAGGCAAGTAAGCACATACAGAAAGCACGCACACACACACACACACACACACACACACACACACACACACACACACACACACACACACACACACACACACACAAGAACAAGGGGGACACAACTGGAAGCTGAAAACTAAGATGAGTCATAGTGATCTTAAGACGCAATTTTTCAGACTTACAGCCGTCAGGAAGCCGAACAATCTGGAGAATGTAGTAGTGGAGGCAGGATCTAAAAATAGCTTTAAAAAGAGGTACGATAAAGTTCTTGGAGCAGGGAGAGAGTGGACCTAGCGAAGAGGCGTGGCCGGGAGACATGAATCGACCTCTGCAACCACATACAGGCGAGTGCACACACACACAATTAGAGTACGCAAATATCTATTATAATAATACACATAAACATCTACACGTTACACTTGTAATGTACACAGTAGTGTCTACTGTTGTTATTACAGTACAAGTGTGGGTAGTGGCAGTGTAGGGGTGGTGTTGGCACTGTAGGGGTCGTGTTGGCAGTGTAGGGGTGGTGTTGGCACTGTTGGGGTCGTGTTGGCAGTGTTCGGGTGGTGTTAGCAGTGTAGGGGTGGTGTTGGCACTGTAGGGGTGGTGTTGGCAGTGCTCGGGTGGTGTTGGCAGTGCTCGGGTGGTGTTGGCAGTGTTGGGGTGGTGTTGGCAGTGTTCGGGTGGTGTTGGCAGTGTTCGGGTGGTGTTGGCAGTGTTCGGGTGGTGTTGGCAGTGTTCGGGTGGTGTTGGCAGTGTTCGGGTGGTGTTGGCAGTGTTTGGGTGGTGTTGGCAGTGTAGGGGTGGTGTTGGCAGTGTGGGAGTGGGGTTGGCAGTGTAGGGGTGGTGTTGGCAGTATGGGAACGGTGTTGGCAGTGTAGGGGTGGTGTTGGCAGTATGGGAACGGTGTTGGCAGTATGGGAACGGTGTTGGCAGTATGGGAACGGTGTTGGCAGTGTAGGGGTGGCGTTGGCAGTGTAGGGGTGGCGTTGGCAGTATGAGAACGGTGTTGGCAGTGTAGGGGTGGTGTTGGCAGTGTTGGGGTAGTGTTGGCAGTGTGGGGGTGGTGTTGGCAGTGTAGGGGGTGGTGTTGGCAGTATGGGAATGGTGTTGGCAGTGTAGGGGTGGTGTTGGCAGTATGGGAACGGTGTTGGCAGTGTAGGGGTGGTGTTGACAGTGTTGGGGTGGTGTTGGCAGTGTCGGGGTGGTGTTGGCAGTGTAGGGGTGGTGTTGGTAGTGTCGGGGTGGTGTTGGTAGTGTCGGGGTGGTGTTGGCAGTGTGGGGGTGGTGTTGGCAGTGTGGGGATGGTGTTGGCAGTGTGTGGGTGGTGTTGGCAGTGTGGGGGTGGCGTTGGCAGTGTGAGGGTGGTGTTGGCAGTGTGGGGGTGGTGTTGGCAGTGTGGGGGTGGTGTTGGCAGTGTGGGGGTGGTGTTGGCAGTGTGGGGGTGGTGTTGGCAGTGTGGGGATGGTGTTGGCAGTGTGTGGGTGGTGTTGGGAGTGTGGGGGTGGTGTTGGCAGTGTGGGGGTAGTGTTGGTGTAACAAGTTACCACGTCGCCCACAGTGAGTTTCTGTAGAATCAGGTTTACTGGAAACTGACTTGGTCACCCTCTTGCTCTCCTTCCTATTTGCTACTTACCTCACCCTCACTCACCTCCCCCTCTACTTGTAACTTACCTCACCCCCTCACCTCCCCCTCTACTTCACCCCCACTCACCTCCCCCTCTACTTGTAACTTACCTCATCCCCACTCACCTCCCCCTCTACTTGCTACTTACCTCACCCCCAATCACTTCCCCCTCTGCTTGTTACTTCACCTCCACTCACCTCCCTGCCTCCAACTCTGCTTGCTACGTGGCATATATACCTTTGAAGGGTTTCAAGAGGTTTCCTACTCTTGCTGCCCCGCCTGGGCCAGGCTTATTTGGTGTGTATCCGATCAACCAGGTTGTTACTGCTAGCGTCCTTACTATGGAATTAAAGCAGTGTATATGTGGGCACGACTGTGTAGGGTTATTGTTCCGTGCTTCAGTCATGAAATTCATCCTAAAGCCTCCACTCCAGGATAAATCCAATCAATGTGTACTAACCTTTATTCTTCACAGTCAGTGTGATGATTGTCATATCAGACAGCTGCTATGGTAGGTCTCCGGTCGTGGTAGTGCCACCTCTATACACGTGTATGCATCTGAATGCATTCACCAATACTCACGTGGTAGTGTTGGGGGCGGGGGATACCTGAGAACCACCTGTGTAAGTCACGAACTGCTTGCTCCAGCTAGCGAGTCCCTTGCCTATGGTAGGTCGCATGGGGTAGGAATGGTAGTTCACCGCACAGGGACACGAAGGACAAGGCGCCCTTCTCACAGCTGAAATACGACTAACCCGGTAGACGCTGCTCGGCCTTCCCCAGGGTGCCTTCGACAGGAAAAGAGGTGCCTCAGGCGTTCATTGTGTATGAGAAGCATAACTACTGCTTTAAGCTAAACGACTATCTCTAACCTAGTCTAAATATATGTAGCAGTAATGTAGTAATTGTAGTGCATAATTAGCCTAGGAGTTACGAGGCTAATTCTTAGAATTAAGTATATACAGAATTGACAGTTTTCTTAAGCGTCGTCTCTTTCCCCTTTATGCCGCCATTTCCTCAGCTGGAGGGTGGGTGTCAGGGATTCTGGAAAATACGAGCTATACTTTCCACTTATCTCTCCGTTTGTTACTTTTAATTTGCCTCGGTCTCGCTCCACCTACGCTTGCTACATGAAACTATTGGATTCGGCATTATGCAATCCGCCTTGTGTGATGGGATATAACAGCTAGCTATGTAGCTATCAACTAAGAACATATTGCTGTTGTACTCATGGCAGGGGTACCATGATGTTCATCAGCCTCCCGTCATACATAAGAGCAATTACCAAGAGACCGGGAGGCCTGGTCATGGACCGGGCCGCGGGGACGTTGATCCCCGGAATACCCTTCATATAGACCCCTGGCTGTCTTCAAGAGGGAACCGGACAGATGCCTAAAGTCAATGCCCAATCAGCCAAGCTGTGCTTCGTACGTTGGATTGCATGCAGCCAGCAGTAATAGCCTGGTTGATCAGGCCTTGATCCATCGGGAGGTTTGGTAGAGGACCAGGCCAGGGGTGATGGCCCCCGGAACAATTTCCAGGTAGAGTCTGGTAGACCCTTCCTCTGTTATTCTCCGCTCTAAGGAATCACACGGTCTTAGGTTCGATTCCCTGGCACAGAGAAACATGTGGGCAAGTTTCCTTACCTCTTTACCGCCCCTACCCGCCCCTGGCAGCAAAACACAGGTACCTGTGTGTTTGCCGACTACTGTGGGTCGAATCCAGGGGGGAAAAAAAGTTTCACAACAGGATATTATGGCATTCCTGCAAGAATGCCAATATCCTGTTGAAGAACATGCTGGTGAGGGGCTCTTGATCCAAGGACTTGGACTAATGTTCCAATTCCTTGAATCAATCCTGAATGCCTTCCATTTCCCCAGGCGCTGTACGTCTCTTACGAGTTTAGCCCTCTCTCACGATAATAATAATAATAATAATAATAATAATAATAATAATAATAATAATAATAATAAATGTTTAAGAACATACTCTGGTCCTATAAGAACACTCCAGTACCTGCTGGATGTATCCATATATCTAGTGATGTTCAAAAAGAAAAACTTGCGAAATAACCTTCACACTGCACTCCCAGTCCAGGCATATCCGTCTTGCCCAAGAGTGTGGGGCAAGAGCAAGCAAGAGGTTCATCCAGAAACTTTTCATTACCCAGAATTCCAGAATCCAGTGTCGACATATTTCCAGCCCCTCTACCTTCAATCAGTGACCAAACTGGACTACTTTCCTGCTGGTAGCAACGTTGGAAACCTTTGCCAGCAGTGGTCAAGCTGGAATATTTTGCCAGTAGTGGCCACGCTAGGAAGTTTTGTAAGCAGTGGTGATGCTGGAATAATTTACTTGTGGACATGCTGGAGAGCTTTGCAAGCAGTGGTCATCCTGGATTATTTTGCCAGCAATGGCCATGCTGGAAAGCTGTGCAAGCAATGCATGCTTAAATATTTTGGCAGCAGTAGTGGGTTTGGCAAGACACCAGTTGAACAAGTTTCCTTCAGGGATTCCCCGGCCGTCGTTGCCAGTTGCATAATACCGCCAGACGTCACAAATGCAACACCTTTTCTTGTTGCCTCTCTTTGTGGCCATTATCATGTGGGCCTCTATAATGGTCCTTTCCTATGATCTTTTCCCTGTGACACTTATCACCCTTCCCTGTAATTACCCTTTGTCGTGTGGCCCTCTCCCTGTGGCTGCATCTACTGCCTCATTCTACCTGCTACATTCATATTTCTCATTTCGCAAATGTTCTGAACGTTATGTGATGATGATCACCTAACAACTTTCTCAAAGAGGAATAATCCTCTCAACAAACAACTTTTTCAAAGGATTCCAGCGGAAATTAAACAATCCTCCGCCTCTTGAAGTTGACGTCGCTGGAAACAAACGTATCCACAACGAAAAGAAAAAAAGAAACCTTCATGAAGGGGGAGGAGGGAATATATTTTTGTTTTCAACCGATTTATTTTATTTTTGGTGTACTTTTAGAGGTGCATATATAGTTTAATGTGACAAAGTTTCAGTATGATTGGCCAACAAACAACATAGAAAAAAAATATTAACATAATTTTGATATATGGCAGCATCCCGACAAATTGGCACTACGAGTGGCACTTCCGACATTCCCAACTGTTAGAATACAACTAGCACGAATTTTTTACATTGCCATTTCATCTAATATATCTTATTATCATGGTAAAAAAAATACATTTGACAGAATTTTTGGCATTCACCAAAATATCTGCCTTTTACCCCCCACAAAATCAAAAATATTTGAGATATTCCAAAAAATCTATCATTAAAATTTAAAACACACTTTGTTTTATATTGTCTGTGAAAATCATTTCAATACAATCATTAATAATGGTGCTGGTTAGCGAAATAAGTGAATAAGTTACTTCCGAGATATAGGCCTAGAACGCCGGCAGGCCTACCGTCAAAAAAAAAAAAAATCTTTTTTCGCGAAAATCGCGTTTGTTTCGGTGTATTTCTTAGTAAACTGATGTTCTAGTGCAGTTACCCTCTTCAAAACATCGTTTTCTCTCACTCACAGACCAAACAATACAACATGGAGACGAGGAGTAACTTTTTTATATCGAGATATTGCTGGTGGACTCTCGCTATATTATGGCCTATTTTATTCAGTCTAGAGTATATAACATGTTTGTTTGTTATTTACAGTGATTATTATATAATATTAGATCAATTCTGATAGATAAATAAGCCGTATAGTTAATATATAAGCTGATATAAGCGTAATAATGAAGTGATTTCACCTGGCACTCTCTGGAGAGGGAGCACTGCCGAGTGTACCTAGGTGCTTCCCGATAGGCTAGACGTCTATTGATAAGCTCCACCTACTCTTATATGATGCCAAATAATCAATTATTATATTAGAAAGAATAATGCAAAGAAAAAGCGATAAAAAAACAAGGAAAAAATTCCAAAAAATACATGGGTTGAGAACAGACGCGCTACCTACATCGCCGCCACCATACCTGATATAAATGACTATAATTTCTTGTAGAAACGTTGTAGAACATTGATTCTTGTACCATTGTGTTGCCAAAGAGTTAAGCTATTTTTCTATATGAATAACTCATTTTCATAATTTTTCGAATTTTTCTTGAGAGCGCTGAAAAAAATGTTCCCACCTCCCCCCTGAATTCAGCCTGGTACCACAAGTTTTTACCCTATAACAACTTACTTGAGAAGTGTCACTCTCCAAACAATCCTCCTAAACAAATGCCAGTTTGACTCAAAACCGACAATACAGTTACTGTTAAACTAAAATGAGAACGCAGAGATGTAGATGCTATGCTTCGTTCCCCATTTTCTGTTTGTACATTAAAAGTGTTGCTTTTTATCCCAGCAAGTTGTGGTTTGACATAGAACAAATTGCCCAAGAAATTATTTCTATGGAAACTCATAATACTTTATTTTAATACACCGGCCATCTCCCACCTAGGCAGGGTGACCCGAAAAAGAAGAAACGCTTTTACCATCATTCAGAAAATCTCGAACATTCATTGGCTGCAAAGTGCTCTGGGCTAATAGACGTGCAACTTGCTTCCATTTGCGTATGCAAACTGTGGCTGTAACACTATATCACGCTTGTCTGACATTTGGGAAGGCGTCACCTTGATAAAGCTAAGAACAATACTCATTTCAAGTAACAGATAGAATTATTCTGCCGCGAAGCAACCAGAGATGAGGTCAGCTCAACCAAAGAAAAGACGCTTGTTTGCCTGTACAATGGTACCCCAGGTGAAGGACTTGATGTCCTGGGTTAACGGCGATTTCGTGGGAAAGTCTGTGGAAGCACCTCTTCCATGCGGGTTCACACTGCCACCAATAGCTGCAGCAGCACAATGTTACAACGCCCATGTTTATTTCTCGGTTCAGCAGTGGATGGGCATGCTCTTGGATCCAAAAGTTTATGGATGGATATTGGTCAGTGGTCAACTTGAACCACATGTTCACCACCGGCTCCAGCTCTACTAAAGGTAATCAAATGCAACTACAAGACGGACTGTGATAGGAAATTATGTACCTGCATGATCCGCAATGTTTTAAAAACAGGTTAGATAAATACATGAGTGGGTGTGGATGGGTGTGAGTTGGACCTGACTAGCTTGTGCTACTAGGTCAGATGCCGTGCTCCTTCCTTAAGTGAATGTGATTTGACATGAATAGGTTGGGGTATTGGCTTAAGCCGGTAGGAGACATGGGCCTGCCTTGCATGGGGCAGTAGGCCTGCTGCAGTGTTCCTTCTTTCTTATGTTCTTAATAAATTTTTAAGTCGACTCATTTTTCCTGCTAGACTGACTGGCTTATTTATGTACTATTGCATTTATTACTGTTAATGTATGTTATAATTGGTTAATTAATGTTAGTCTGACCTACACTGACCTAACCAAAATACACATTGTGGGAAAATTGGCTTAAACGTGTACTGCCAAGAGCAAGGCTGGCGTAGAAAAGATGCCGCGTTCATGGTATTAATAAGAGTGAAAGTAAGGTGAGGCCTTGTAGATCTTTCACTACACAAGTTCTGAGAAATTCACTAGTGTCAAATTTTCCTACTCTGCTGGCCCGGTTCCTGGAATTTTATTCAAGTGGTACATGACAAGTCTACCACGGTGACTAAAACATATGTTGTGACAGAATCTCAAGATAACTGCATAATAAACTACATCACCACCAAACATGACATCATGTACCTACATGTATTGGTATCTTTTTTTTTTTTAAGAACTATGCAAATCATCCTCGTACCCAGCAAGCGCTACAAGTCAACAGAGTACAGAAGACGACATTGAATTCTCCATGGGTTGTCTTTCTCATGAACCCTATATATATATATATATATATATATATATATATATATATATATATATATATATATATATATATATATATATATATATATTTATCTATTTTGTGTGTGTGTGTGTGTGTGTGTGTGTGTGTGTGTGTGTGTGTGTGTGTGTGTGTGTGTGTGTGTGTGTGTTTGTGTGCCAGTGCCACCTTATAATACAACATATAGTGAAACTATGTTCTACGTCACACCACGGGGTAGACAAGAATCCCAGTGGAAATGAGATACACTACTTGATTTACCTGGGTTATCCTGGGTTAATAATAATAATAACAATAATAATAATAATAATAATAATAATAATAATAATAATATCCCCAGACGCCCCAGCAAGTAAAGAAAATAGGGCACTAGAGTTGCCAGCTCGTACCAAACTGAAGATCCTTAAGTGTGCGTAAACAAATTTCACTTTTTTTTTTACAAGCTGAGTTTTTATCCTACCTCAGCTCATTTCAAGACCCAGCCCTAGCTAAGGTATACTACCCCCCCCCAACAACATGACCCACAACAGTAAACTAACGCCAATGTACCAACAGTGCTTACTGCTAGGACGTGAACAGGGGCAGCAGGTATAAGGAAACACACCGAAAGTTTCCACCCATGCCGGGGATCGAGCCATGAACACTCAATATGTGAGCTGAGTGCGCTACCAACCTTGTTGGTCACAAGAGTTAATACCATAGATGTATCATGTTAAGATTACACTGTAAACATGCTAATAAAAAATAATACTCAGTGTGTTGCACTTAATAACGTAGGTAAAGCATTCTTAATGCACTTAATTACGTTCCCATAACGTGTGCCCTCAGACTGGTTGATTAATGGGATTTAAAGCTTATCAACTGCACTTAGGTTATTAAGGTTGCATGTAACCTTTTCACCCCAAGACAAAAATACTTTAATCCCTAAAACTGCGATTAAAGTAAATTCTGTATACATACGCCGGAAGAAATACATATCTCGGTATGTATCCTGTGCATGTACCATCAAACACTTTCAGTATTTCCAGCAGGACTGTTTAACTAAGCCAAAAAAGTATATATAGAAATTTAAGTGTTAAGAGGAGGCAGGTGTGAGGGCCGAGTGCTTGGGAAAGTAGGCAGACAGCATGGCTTGCCTGGTGATTTTTTCCTGACTCTGTTGGGGTTACTGAGGGTGTGAAGAGTGAAGTAGATACAGAGTGGCTTGCCTAGTGGCTCCCTGAGGTTGCTTGTGGTTACTCGGGGTGTGAGTGGGTGGGTGGGTTGGTAGGTACACGGCGTGGCTGGTGCCCTGAGGCTGCTTGTGGCTACTACCCGGGGTGAAGGACACTCTCGCCACCTTTACTCACACCACCACTCCTCATGTAGGAAGATCGGAGTGTGGTATCTTCATACAGTGAAGTGTTTCCGTGTGGCAGCATCATTTAATATTAACCTACATATTTCTGTTTTAGATATCCTAGTCCAGCTCATTCTCGCACCACCGGTGTAGATTTGAATGTTTTCTTGTGATGCTCAGCCACCGCGTTACCAGTTAGTTATTAAGTTATAAAAATATACCAAATCTAGGGCAAATACATATCCAGTACTGGGCCCTTATTTAAACGAGATGGGACTTACTGAATGCAGTACATCACACACACAAATAACCTGCGAAGAGGCGGGGCCAGGAGCTATGAATCTACTCCTGCAACCATATATAGGTGAGTGCATATAGGCGAGTACAGGAGGAACTGATGACGTTTCGGTCCGACTTGGACCACTAACTAGCCACAGATGCGCGAAAGTTGGAGAGCCAGTATATATACCAGAGAAGAGCGGAGACGGAAGAGAGGAGGAAGAAATAATAAAACGAGGTAGTTATAGCAGAAGTAATGGTGTTGGTGGTAGTAGTAATAGGTGCAGCAGGTAGGGGTAGTGAGACAAGAGTTAGTGTAGTGAGGCAATGGTTGCAGCAGAAGTGGGAAACCACCAATAGGAACAACAATTTTATATGCAGGCAAGGTCTCAAAAATTTATAGAATCTAATGCACAATATATATTATTATATATGATATATTCCAGAATCTCCTCACCTACCGGAGTAGAGAAGTGATGTGTGATACATCATGAACCAGAACAATCACAGAGAACTCTGGGCCCGCCCGAGTTGAATCCAAACCCAATCAACATCTCTATTTTCTTACCAGATTAATCAGAGGTGGTGGCCAGCAAAAGAGCATAAACAGGGGCAGGCAAAGCACATTCAGATACAAGACACACGATCTAGCTGGTCATTCAGATGGAAGGCCAGAAGCCCCTGAATTCCACAAGATTGACGACAGGAGGCAATTTTATTATCAATGCTTTGATAATGTAATAACCCAGGTGAAAGACGGTAGGTGAAACGACCAATATCACCCCGGGCTAGCAGGTAGGCACCTGATGGTACGAATGCTAAAGCACAGGTGGCGCTGACATGCACTCACCCTGGCATTAACCCTTTACCAGGCAGGTTTATTTGGTTCTGCCCCTCTGGAACAGAACCAAAGAAACGTATCTGTCCTAACAACAAGTTAAACTACATATCTAATCCTCGTTAAGAAATAATCAAATCAAGGTGAAGTGTTTTTTTTTAACTGGAGACCATAAATTTTACTGTACTGCCAGACATAGCAATATGGATCATGAGCCGTATTTTGCCCACTCCTGCCCTACGGTCTTATTTTCCACGAAGCAAAAAGATCCTACTGCCTAACAGAAAGGGAGCCCCAAATACATACCTGATTATAGAAAAAAATATGCAGGAAAACCATGGTACCCTGGGCAGACAGCGTGGGACAACAAAGTGTTGGACAATGAACAACGATACTTCTCCGCATTAAAAACATACCACGGGCGGGATTTGAACCCGCGGTCAGAGAGTCTCAAAACTCCAGACCGTCGCGTTAGCCACTGGTCCAGCTAGCTACAATAAGATTCGTCGAACTAGGTATATTTTTACACCATAAGAAGATTAGCATAGGCACCACTGTGACCACAAATGCATTTGTGGTCACAGTGGTGCCTATGCTAACCTTCCTATGGTGTAGAAATATACCTAGTTGGACGAATCTTATTGTGGGAAGCTGGTCTAGTGGCTAACGCGACGGTCTGGAGTTTTGAGACTCTCTGATCGCGGGTTCTAAACCCGCCCGTGGTATGGTTTGTTTGCAATCGTGTCATTACGATTTCGTGAGTCATGTTCTCCGCATTATAGCTGATCAGAAGGTATACCTTTGATGAGTTTCGAGAGTCGTCCTACTCCCGTAGGAAGGCAGTCTCAAAAGATTGTTATAATTTTAAATAATTTTTATTGCAAGCAGATTATCGTGCTTCATGTGAACGGTAAACCTGAGTGGGTCATTTACCACAATTAGCGTTAAAGGCTCCAAATACAACGTTACTTTAAACAGTACTAAAAAATACATTTTTCTTGAGAACTTTTAAATGTTTACTTAATAAGGTAAAACATTGCCGCCCACGGCTACTACAGTGACATGTAGTTCCATGCTGGAAAATCTTGAATTGGCAGAGAACTATTCTGAAGAAGAGTTTTTCTTGTTAATCTCAACATGTGGTGATGGAAGTGACTGGCAACAGAGCACTTGCGTAAATAGTTTGCATACATCTACCATGGCGATATTCAAAACAACATAACACCACCATATATGACAGAATATACCTACATTGTAATATTGTGGAAGGCTTCCCTATACCGTTATGTACGTTATGAAGGCTTCCTTATACCATAACTTACACTATGAACTTCCTTATAGCTTATACTGTCTGATGACATCTTTATAGCATAAAGTACTCTCTGAAGGCATCCTCATATTTTAATGTATAAGGGTTTCCTTATACCATAATTTCAGACGTCTTCCTTATAAGCACAAACAAATCGGCAAGTAGTACAAGATTTATTGTGAATACAAGGATGGTGAGTGTCATTCAACCAGGATCAATGCTAGGTGTGTGTTTACGTACCATGCATAAATAATATTACCAGTAGGGGAGTGTGCAAGGGAGGGAAATTGTAGGAGAGAGGGGTTGGTGGCTGGCGGATGGATGAACGAGTGTTCTTAGTGCTGAGTGAATAACGGTGCCAGAGGTTACACAGGTAATGCCGGAGGTGGTGCAGGTGCCTGGGGTGGTTGGTGGTGGTGGTGCAGCCCGGACTGGTGATCATGGATGGGGGTGGTGGTGCAGCCTGGGGTGATGGTGCAGCCTGTGAGGATGGCGTAGCCGGGGAGGGGTGTAGCCTGGGGTGGTGGTGGTGCAGCCTGGGTGGTGATGGTGAAACCACCGCAATTGTCCATCACCACACCTCCCTACCACCACAACACTTCTGCATCACTATACCTCGCCACCACAACACCGCTCCATCATACGCTTCCCTAGTATCACCACATGCCTCCATCTCTATCCCCTTCCCTATCACCACATACCTCAATCATGTAAAATTACATTTCTTCTGAATATGGAATAGGCTGTCAAGACATGGCAATTCCCAAGTGATAGTGAAGGTGGAGTAGAAACAAGATAGTGAAGGAGAAACAAGATAGTGAAGGTGGAGGAGAGACAAGATAGTGAAGGTGGAGGAGAGACAAGATATTGAAGGTGGAGGAGAGACAAGATATTGAAGGTGGAGGAGAGACAAGATATTGAAGGTGGATGAGAGACAAGATAGTGAAGGCGGAGAGACAAAATAGTGAAGGTGGAGATACAAGATAGTGAAGGTAAAGGAAGAACAAGATAGTGGAGGTTGAGAATATGATAGTGGAATGGGAGAGGGAAAAATACAGTAGTGGAAGAAGAATAAGATGAGTAGAAATAAAGGAGGAATAAAGATGGTGTAAAGAGTACAGGCCAGAGAGAGAAAGCAGAGTTTGTGACGGGTACAAAGAGAGAAAGTTGATACCCACACCCATGTCATTCAATGATCATTTGCTTCACTCTGCTCTAACACCCACAACTGCACTTGCTATGTATAGTGTGCGTGCGTGTGTCGGATGATGCCAACCTTGTTACCAACAATGGCTCCTTGTGCCCCAAGAAATGCCACTAACCCAAGTTCCAGCATAACATTCCCTTTGTAACATTACTGCCCTGCCCTGTCCTGCCTTACCCTGTTCTGTTCCGTTCTGACCTGCCCTACCCTGCCCTGCCATGCACAACTATGAAATTCTACCCCTGCCTGTCTTGCCTTGTCCAATTCAATGAAACCCCTACCTTACCCTTCCCAACTGTACTAAACCCTGCTGTGTCCTCACCCCAGTGGTGCATGACAAAGCGATGTAAGCCCAGTCAGGCCATCGTACTTTGCAACATGCCGCCATTGCACTTGTATACCTGGAGTATACCTCGAGGGTGTTCCGAGGGTCAACACCCCTGCAGCCTGGTCCATGACCAGGCCTCGCGGTGGATCAGGGCATGATCAACCAAGCTGTTACTGCTGGCCGCACGTAAACCGACGTACAAACCAGAGCCCAGCTAGTCAGGTATTGGTAATCCCCTTATGTATACTGAGGGGGGGGCAGTTGAACAGTTATGGACCCCTGACACTGTGTTGTCTCTTAGCGAACTCGTGGCGCCCCTGCTTTTCATTGGGAGGGGGGGGAGGATGTTGCACCACATGTCGAGTCTTCTGCTTTAGTAGGGAGTGACTTCGGTGTGCAGATCTGGGACTAATCCCTCTAAGATTTTCCAAGTGTATATTAGCATGTTTCTTTCTCGCCTGCGTTCCAAGGAGTATATGTCAAGGGACTTCAACCATTCCCAGTAATTTAAGTGCTTTATTGTACTTATAAGTGCAGTTCAAGTTCTGTGTATATTCTCCAGGTCTGTAATTTCACCTGCCTTGAGAGGTGCCGTTAGTGTATAGCAATATTCCAGCCTAAAGAGAAGAAGTGATTTGAAGAGAATCATCATGGGCTTGGCATCCCTAGTTTTGAAGGTTCTCATTATCCATCCTATCATTTTCCTAGCAGATGTAGTAGATACATTGTTTTGATCTTTGAAAGTGAGAGATGCTCTTTACATTATCACTCCTAGGTCCTTCACGTTAGTTTTCCGCTCTATTTTGTGATTTTATACTGCGATCCAGTGTTTATTTCCTCGCTTTTTCCATAACGGAGTAATTTAAATTTGTCCTGTTTCGCCACCTAGCGGGTGTGGCTCAACCTAAACCCCAGCGCAGCGCACGATGTTTTGCTCTCACTAGACAGACGCAGAACAGGTTGGAAGCAGCATTCTCTCACTTTCTGGCCAGCCTACGGCCTGACGTGGGCGAGCACCAAGCATTCCTGCAATATATATAAGACTCGCCTCCATGCCTATTATTTATTCCATCACAATCTCAGTTTCACAATACGCTAGTGCAAATGCCGCCAAAGCTACTAGTATATCTTACCTGGAGTTTACCTGGAGAGAGTTCCGGGGGTCAACGCCCCCGCGGCCCGGTCTGTGACCAGGCCTCCTCCTGTTCTTAAGAAGAACATAAGAAAGGAACACTGCAGCAGGCGTACTGGCCCATGTGGGGCAGGTTCATATCAACCCCCGGGTTAGACCAATGGCCCACCCAAGTAAGGTGATCACTTGATACCTAACCAAACAAATGCATCCTTCAATCTTACATTTCAGACAAGTTTTGAACAATGGAAGTTGGCTGTACCTAAGACTGGTAATGTTTTACAAAAAATCCGCAAAATCTGCCGTTAATTTGTAAAAGCAGAAAGACATACAGATTCGCAGCTTCTTAATTGCAAAGGCAACCAAGGGTGAGTTGACATCAGCAATGATGTGTCAACATTTGGACTATAATAAACCGGTTTTATGGTGGGAGGTTTACCCAGGATGAGTGCCGCTGTCTAGTAAACTCGCCCCTCACCGCAAAATTTTACATGACTAAGATGGTGATGGGTGGTGTGAAGATGGTGATGGATGGTGTGAAGAAGGTGATGGATGTGTGATAACAAAGCCTGTCACAGGTGGCATTTCATAAAAATTATCTTTCACTAGTAATGTCTGAGGATCTCACTTTCAAGGATCACAACAGTGCCACTATCGCACGTGCAAAGAAAATGATAGGATGGATAATGAGAACGTTCAAAACGAGAGATGCCAAGCCAATGATGATCCTTTACAAATCACTTGTTCTCTCTAGGCTGGAATACTGCTGTACATTAACATCTCCATTCAAAGCAGGTGAAATCTCAGATCTAGAGAGTGTACAGAGATCCTTTACTGCATGTATAAGTTCTGTCAAGCACCTTAACTACTGGGAACGCTTGGAAGCACTTGACTTGTACTCGTTGGAACGCAGGAGGGAGAGATATATCATAATCTACACTTGGAAAATCTTGGAAGGAATGGTCCCAAATCTGCACACAGAAATCACTCCCTACGAAAGTAAAAGACTGGGCAGGCGATGCAAAATGCCCCCAATAAAAAGTAGGGGTGCCATTGGTACACTAAGGGAAAACACCATAAGTGTCCGGGGCCCAAGACAGTTCAACAGCCTCCCATCAAGCATTAGGGGAATTGCCAATAAACCCCTGGCTGCCTTCAAGAGAGAGCTGGACAGATACCTAAAGTCAGTGCCGGATCAGCCGGGCTGTGGCTCGTACGTTGGACTGCGTGCGGCCAGCAGTAACAGCCTAGTTGATCAAGCCCTGATCCATCGGGAAGCCTGGTCATGGACCGGGCCGCGGGGGCATTGATTCCCGGAATAAACTCCAGGTAACCTACAAGGTTAATTTATCCCTCCTGATAGACCCCAGTGTTCCCCTAAAATCAAAATACATAGCGTAGTGCTGTACAATCGATGGATGGTAAGGCACTCTACATGAGGATGGTGAAGCACGTTATATCATTGAGGATGGTAAAGCACGTTATATGAGGATGCGGGAGAGGTGTGTTGATGAGAGGAAGTGAGGGGAGAGGGGAGGTCTTACCCCACTCCACCAGCTGGTTGGTAGCGCGTGGATGATTGGCTCACATCCACCACATCCACCCATCAACCAATTACCACCAATTTTCCATTCAGAGGCATCCGTCCACACCGCCCAATGGCACTCTACACCATTTACAAGGTCATATATTATGGTACATAAGTGAGGCCGTTTCCTGCTAGTGACCATGATAGTATACCCAACAGTGGTAGTAGTGTACCCAGTAGTGGTAGCTGTAGTGTACCCATTAGAGGTAGCTGTTGGTAGTTGGTGATAGTGTACCGAACAGTGGTAGTAAATGCTGGTAATGTATCCAATAGTGGTGGATGGTGGTAGGACGGGTGCCAGTACAGTGGTGGTGGGAAGCTGACTAGCAGGTGGAAAATGGTAATGCAAGATACACCTCTAGCGTCACGCTCGCTACCTACACACTAACCCCAACACACTCAGATATCCTTCTTAGTGAGCGAAATAAGGCAGCCTGAAAGAGGTTGAGTAACCTGTATCTTCCTCGATGTCAATATAACACTGGATGAGGAGGCAGGGAAGGAAGGAATAATACTCAAGTAGATTAAGAAGTACTTAGCGAGAAGACTGGTAACTGTCAGAAACGAAGTATCAGAATGGACACGGATGACAAATTAGGTCCCAAGAAGCAGTGCTTGAACCACTGCTGTTCCTAATATTGTACTGTATTGTTCCAGTCACGGTACTGTGCCTTTTTATTCTTTATACGTAAATGGTGTGCTAAAGAATTTCAACCTACGTATGTTTCAAAATAAGGAAGATGGCAAGTGAAGAAGAGAGGGAGAGGCTCCAGGATGACTTTATAAATGACAAGTGTCTTCAGAAAGGTGATCACTTGATAACTATCCAAACAACTGCATCCTTCAATCTTATGAATGAAGATGGTGTATGAGGGAGAATGACAGGAAAGACCAGCAGACAAGCTGCAAGGAAACACCTGACAGCAAATATAACAACAAGGATACCAGATGTAACTGTCAACTTCAGCGACATATGTATAATTATCTAAGAACTTTTTTTTCGATAAATTATAAAGATTTATTTTGAACACTATACACTAGCCTTGAGTATGAAGCGCCAGTATAGATCCCGTTTTGGATTAAGCATATATGAATTACGGAAAATCCAAAAGTCCGCAGCAAAACTTGCACATGAACTGAGGGAGACAGAACACGAGGGGGGAGATATGGGGTACGAAATTATCATTACATACGAAATATATCCTCAGGGAATTATATGGTGTTGATAGAGACAGATGATCTGATATGCGAGTGGCCACGGAGTACATGGCAGCAAAAGTTAGAGAGTCATGGTCAAGAACGTAGTACATTGACGTAGTATAGACTCCCTTGTGTTGGACTGCTGGTGGCAGTTATGACTGTATAAGCAATATGCGAGTATGATACAAATGTGACTCATGTCCGTTGGACATCCTCGCTCGAGGGCACAGCCCACTGAGGCCAGTTCATCCCAGTTCAAATTGAGAACGTGAACGTCACGTGTGTCATTCTCTCTTCACTGTATCCACATATACCTACAAAAAAAAGGGGGGAGAACTAGAAGTGAGTATTACTTTCCATCACACTAGGAGAACCCATCATCTATACCAAGTGAGGGTATGACACTACTGCGATCTACCTGAGTCTACCTGGAGGGTATTCCGGGGATCAATGCCCCCGCGGCCCGGTCCATGACCAGGCCTCATGGTGGATCAGGGTCTGATCAACTAGGCTGTTACTGTTGGCCGCACGTAGTCCAACGTACGAACCACAGCCCGGCTGATTCAGCGGACTTTAGGTATCTTTCCCGCTCCCTCTTGAAGACAACCAGGGACCTATTGGTAATTCCCCTTATGGCTGGTGGGGGGCTGTTGAACAGTCTTGGGCCCCGGACACTTATTGTGTTTTCTCTAAGTGAACAATTGGCGCCCCTACTTTTCATCGGGGGTATGTTACATCGCCTGCCAAGTCTTGCTTTCGAGGGAGTAATTTCTGTGTGCTGATGAGGGACCAGTCCCTCCAAGATTTTCCAGGCGTAGATTATGATGCATCTCTCTCGCCTGCGCTCCACTGAGTACAAATCAAGTGCTTCCAGGCGTTCCCAGCAGTTAAGGTGTTTGATGAAACTTATGTGCAGTAAAGGGTCTCTGTACAGTCTCTAGATCTGTAATTTCACCTGCCTTGAATGGGGATGTTAATGTACAGCAGTATTCCAGCCTAGAGAGAACAAGTGGTTTAAAAAGGACCAGCATTGGTTTGGCATCTCTTGTTTTAAAAGTTCTCATTATCCATCCTATCAGTTTCCTCGCAGATGAGACAGTGGCACTGTTGTGATCCTCGAAGGTGGGATCCTCACATATTAAAGCTCCCAGGTCCTTCACATCACTTTTCCGCTCTATTGTGTGATGAGAGTTTGTAGTATACTCAGTTCTAGTTATTATTTCCTCCAGTTTTCCATAACGGAGTAGTTGGAATTTGTCTTCACTGAATATCATATTGTACTCCGTGCCCATTAGAAAACTTGGTTTATATCTTCTTGGAGATTAACTGTGTCCTCAATGGATGACACTCTCATGCAGATCCTAGTATCGTCTGCAAAGGATGATACGGTGCTATGGTTTACATCTCTATGTCTGATATAAGGATGAGGAACAGGATAGGGCGAGTTTTGTGCCTTGTGGAACAGAGCTCTTCACTATGGCAGCTTCCGATTTAACTCTGTTTACCACTACTCTCTGTGTTCGATTGGTTAGAAAGTTGATGTGGGACGTTAAAGCTATTGGTCTATAATTCTTAGCTACTGCTTTGCTGCCACCTTTATGTAGTGGGGCTATATCCGTTGTTTTCATTGACTCTGGAATCTCACCTGTGTCTAAGCTCCTTCTCCATAGCATACTTAGGGCACGTGAGAGGGGTCTCTTGCAGTTCTTAATGAACACAGAGTTCCACGAGTCTGGGCCTAGGGCTGAGTGCATGGGCATGTTGTTTTTAAAGTCTAGTGGAGTTAGGGTTACCTGGAGTTTACCTGGAGAGAGTTCCGGGGGTCAACGCCCCCGCGGCCCGGTCTGTGACCAGGCCTCCTATGTCAGAAATTTGGCACACATTGACAGGGTTTTGAGGTTCATTCGTGAAAAAAATTATTTGGATTGTCGATCTTTAGACTGATTAGTGGCTCGCTAAACACAAAGTCATACTGAGATTTCAGTATCTCACTCATTTCTTTGTTGTCATCTGTGTAAGTTCCATCTTGTCTGAGCAGGGGCCCGATACTAGAAGTGGTTTTTGCCCTTTTTTAGCATGTGAAAAGAAATATTTCGAATTCCTTTCAATTTCACTAATCGCTTTTAGCTCCTCTCGTCTCTCCTGGATCCTATATGAGTTCTTTAATTTAAGCTCAACATTTTCCACTTCCCTGGTTAGCACTTCCTTCCGTGTTTCAGATAATCTGGCATCCTTGAAGAGCTCAGTGATTCTTCGCCTTCTCCTGTAGAGGGAGTGTCTCTCTCTCCAGATTACTACCTTCTTTTTT